>NW_025110671.1:0-307569 GCF_011392965.1 Frieseomelitta varia
AAATCAAACAATTGACTCCAAATTAAATATTAATAGAAATACTCTCAGGCGACTTCTTCATCAAAGCACATTTTCGAAAATAGCAGTGTTCAAACTTGTTGCTTTGATTTAAAACTCAGCCCGTCGCAAAGTATCTTCTTGCACATAAAATTTCATATATTTTCCGCGGAAAAAATTCTAATCTGTTATATTTTAAATTTTACTGAAGTTCACAATTACAAAACTCGATTAATTAAATCATCTACTATTATAAAAAGGAAAATAAAATTGAAAATTATTAATTATTAATTATCATAACAAAATATATCATCAGTATGAATAAATAATAATTGCATCTTTCATAGCAACGAAGTCGGAGGGTATCCATCTTCTCTACTATGAAATGCTCAAACGAAATCGTTTTAATAATAATTGTTTATCAACATTTATAATTTATCTATTCATATGGATATTTTACTTTTGCAAACATTCATACTCAATATATTTTGATTTTATAAGTAATTACTATAAATGTATATTTTAATTGTTAAAATTGCGATGTGCAAAAAGCCCTATCCTGATTTAATACATAAAAAAACTTGAAAAAATTGTTACTACTCACGAATATAAAAAATACCCGCGGTCACTATGCTCATCAAAAATTCTACGTATACAACCAGTCACCCGTGCCGATTTGGACCTTTCGTCCTACGACATGATTGAGTGACCGGAGGAACATAAATGCATGCGACTCACGCAATAGATGTGAAGAACGTTATCATCGATGCTACGTTGAAGAAGGGAAAGTTATCTTGGGAGGCTCTCATCAAGCAGATACCACTGAGAATCCCATGGTGGAAGTGGACGCGTGAAAAATTTCTAAAAAAACATATGACATTTTATTTCTAAAGACAGTGTTATTTGTGAAAATTTAAATCGTAATAATGTTAAAAATTGGGACTAATAATTTGAGGTGTTTTTATTTCATAATTATAATTTTATATTCGACTTCAATAGGAAGAAAATTATACAGAATAAAATTTAAATACAACATACTAAAGTACTTACATTTTTAGCTTCTGAAGCTATAAGATTCTTAGAGTATTAGGGAAAGGGGAGATTGTAGAAGATCTGCAACAAGACGTTAAACTTTAGAATTTGTATTTAAAAGCAAAACAAAATCTTAAGTTAGAGATAATGGAAGATTCTTACATTCTTGGCTTTAAAGCCGTCGCTGGATTTTCCCCAAAAAATACAAAAAAATTAATGCTGATGTGAAGCGTCTGTAAAAAAACGTCAAACATTATACTCTATTGTTAAATTTGAAAAATTGAGTAAATTGAAGTACAATATATAACTACTTACGATCTTGATCTCCTGGAGAAGCCTTATTCTCTTGAGCACTCACTCCAATACCGAAAACGAGTGTTGAAGAAAAAAAAATATGAGAAAAGAAAAATAAAAGACTATCAACGCGCGCGTTTAAGTAACAATCGGCGGATTCACTGACTCTACCTTCGCGAATTATAATTTAAATGAATTATTTAATTTAACAAGAGCCATTTTGCTCAGAAAAATATTAAAATATTTCGCAACAAACACTGACTCTACCGACCGCATTGCGCGCGATCATAAAAATTTTCTGAAAATAAAGTTGATTAATAAGAGGAGGGAGAAAGATACGTTTATTTAGAAAATACTGCTATCTTTCTAGAATATTATTGTAAAGAAATTTGAATATATATTAAAAATATTAGTTGTAAAGTATAAAGTATTTTTCAATACTGAGTATTGTAAATGAAAGACAATTATTGTATTCTAAATGTTTGTTATTAGAGTAGGAAGTATGCACATTAGTAATATATCACGTCAAATGTTATAAATATTCGAAAATGTTTGCATGAATCAAAATTTCACAACTAATTATATTTAAGAATATACGAAAGACGCATGTGAAATCTTTGAGTCGTTTTTCATCTTTGTATTCTAAATAATTATGAAATTATATACTGTGAATTGTATTTCTAAAATATATATGAATTGTATACCAAATGTTACTCAAAATGTATAAAATGTTGCCAAATTTCCGTAGAAGTTCATCAAATTAATGATCCATTTATGGTCCATTAATGATTGTGGTATCGATGCATTTTATGCTGTCTGTGCAATCAAGATCAACCTGCACAAAGAGAAATTAATAGTCAGAATAAATGTTCTAAAGGAAGGTAAATGTGTAAAAATGAAACGATAATCAACTGCAAATTCTACTGAAAAAACGTATGAGATAAGTTACCGGTAACCGTAGGAGTAAAATTGACAACCGATTGCAAAAATTGCTGCAAAGTTTCAAAGCATTACGATTTCGTTACCGTAATCCTCAATTAATCGTTAAACACACGCGTATTAATGAAATCGTACCATTAATGAGCTATAAAGGAAGTGAAAAAGTGTCGAAAAAGCGACGCTATCGAAGAGACGCTATCAATAGGTTAGAAAAAGTTACAAACCTAATGCGACGTAAAGCGTGTTGTTGTCACGAAATTCGATAGCTAAATAACTCTCCGCGACACGTCTCGTCATGCAATTGAGGAAATATAGGTTATGGGGTGAACCTCTCCGAACAGGCACGATAGTCGAGACAAACATAAACATTGTGTTCGTGTTGTTTTGAATTTCGAGTGTCTAGGCTTTCTGGGGCCTTTACTTGAGAAATGAAAAATTTCATTATATTACGCAGTAAAATTATCATTTTAGCTATTAAATACGTGCATTCCTAATAAATTATTGTTGAATTTAATATCTGCATTATTAAGAATTATGTAATATATGTAATATATGAAGTTAAAGAATCAACAAATGTTAAAAAATGTTACAATAGAAGTAAAAGCATGTATACATATATATATATATATAGTCATATTACAAGGTCACAACAATATGTGTACTGTTATAATTTAATTGAAATTTAATTTTCGTATAAAATTATAAATAACTTTAGGCATGGTATGCTCTGTTTAAATGCTTATATGCTATTATTTCTTTAATTGTTGAAAATTATGTCATAATTGTTTGGTTAAATCTTACCTTGACTTGGAGCTAAAAATAAAACGCATGTTTTATTTTAAAAATATACAAGACAAACGCAAATCTAATAGTTATTGTTTAAATTTTTACCTGAGAACTTTTGGGGGATACCTCTTTCCTAATGAATTTTCTGAATAATATTCTAATCTCTACAAATGAAGTGTGCTTCTCTCCGCCATTTTTAACCGTCACATCTTGATTAAAAATCGATCTTGGGAAATATCGATTTCGAGTTTGAGAATCGTAGGAATATGTATTCCGTATTTCGCTGTTGGGGCGCTGTAATCGCAATGCGTTTCACGTTTAATGATAATTCATAATAAAACATAAAAAACTCAAGGCTAAATCAAATAGACAAAATTCATGAGAAATTCTTAAAAGAGAACAAAAATATTCATATACTTGATGAAAAATTGTTAATACATTAAACTGAGACATGAGAAATGTTATTATATTTTATCATTATGCGTAGTAAAATTATTTATTTTAATTATTAAATACGTGCATTCTTAATAAATTATTGTTGAATTTAATGTTTGAATTATTAAGAATTACGTAATATATGAAGTTAAAGAATCAACAAATGTAAAAAAATGTTATAATATATATATAGTCATATTACAAGGTCACAATATTTGTACTGTTAGAATTGAAATTAAATTTTGGTATAAAGTTATAAATAACTTTTAACACAGTATGTTCTGTTTAAATGTTTATATGCTATTATTTCTTTAATTGTTGAAAATTATATGTAATAATTATTTGGTTACATCTTATCTCGAGCTGGAGCCAAAAATGCACGTTTTGTCTTAAAAATTCAAAATGCCGACACCAATTTAACAACCACTGATTTAAATTTTTACTTGAGAACTTTTGAATGATACTTCTTTCTGGATAATTCTTCTGAATAATACTTTCTTTAGTCACAGACGCGGCGTCCTTCTTTCCGCCATATTTGCGGATGCAAGTTTAAAAATCGATCATGAGTAATATCGATTATTCGAGAATCGTAGGAAGTGTCCATATTTCGCCGTTGGCGCTCTAATCCTTGACTAATTTAAACCCAATGCGCGCGCATTTCGCACGAAATGTTAACTTGAAATAAAAAATAAAAAATATTGGTTTAAACCGAATACACAAAATTCATGACAAAATCTTTAAAAAAAGTACGAAAATATTCATACACTCGATGAAAAATTGTCGATAATTTAAACCGTCATCATTTCGTGAAAAAAAAATTGTAGAAAAATTGTAGAATTGTTGATTTTATTTTAAAGAGTGAAGTCTCTACTTTAACACTAGAACTACCGACGACCAAATTATAATATTTGTGGCAATGAAATTAAAGTGCAAGATACAAGAATAAACTCATAATACGATAAAGGACACAAACTCTCACTCGAGTATCTAAAAATAAACTGTTATAAACTGGATAAAATTTCCACAGAAAATTATAAATTAGTGATTTTGAGACAGGTAGTTCTAGACTTAATCTCGAGTTTGTTCAAATGCACTTGATTAAGAAAAAAATCGTGCTCTCCCGTGGAGATACAAACGTGAAAAAGATGGCGAGAATGCAAACTATCATTTTCACTCGTTATGTTAAAAGTAATTAACACTGAGAGGATTAAACCATCGTGCTTGTGTACCTGTACACTTTCTATAAACGTAAATATACCATTTTTCATGTACAAGGACGTTCTAAGTATACCTATAGTAGCTCCTTACGAAAGAAAAGTGAAAAGAGGCACAGGCGAGTGCGCCGCGATTGGCATTCCTCTCGCAGAGCCGTCTGAATGATTTATCGGTGGGATTCGCGCGCGCATCGCAAAAATACAAAGGCAAAAGGACCGCGATCGAGTGCAGTCGCCCGTGCGTGTTTCTGTTTCGCCCTAGAGCGGCTGCATCTGCTCCACAACGAGCAATGAATCGTCGATGCCCCTTGGATCATTTGCACGATTTCTGAAATCGATAGTGAAATTACCGACCACGAGACAAAGGCCCTTCTGTCGGCGAATTTAAACACACACTGGAAATCACAGCACTGACTGTTTATTATCAAATTGATAAACGTCGAATTGCTCTCACGGATCAGCAGGTGTGGTTGGAATGAACGATATTTTGGCAACGGTTGCATATGATAAATCTTTATAACAATCACTTGACGTCTATATAAGATACAATTTACGTTTTTTTCAAATTCTAGTCTTGTACAGGATGACTATCCGCTCTTCGTGAATCACGCACAATCTCCAAATCAGAAGAAAAAGAGATTAGATTGCTCAATTAGGATAGAAAAACTACGATGAGATTCACGAGGACGCGTTACTAGAACCTCTTGCCTATTGTCCCTACAAAGTATAAATGCTTGTAAAAATGTAGAAGTGTGAAATAGTAGACGATAGTATCTTCTAAATAATTACTACATTATCTAATGAATCATATCGGGCGTGAATATTCATTTATAGAATAAAGAACATTTTTATATTGTACGATAATATTGTATAAGCTAAGAGATTCTGTGCATTTAAGATTTTCATAAATTGATCGACGTGATCTTTCGTTTTATAACTTTCAAAAGTATTTGGATTTAATTACATACAAATAATTAATACAGATTCAGTAAATATTTTGCCACGTAGAAATGAAAGATATTTTCCTTCGTTTCGTTTTCATTCGTTGGACAATTGAACAACGCTCGAATGGGATGCTCGAATTCGATTAAATTCGCGATCGGCCGATTACTAACCGTGTCGATCTCAGTTTACGTGCATTTCGCGAATCTTATCACGTCGACGATAGAACAACAAACGCGTGGAACAAGTGGCGTGCCGCTCGTTTACATTCAGTCAGTCATCGGTTATTATGCATTCACGGAGGCTATCAGAATCGGCCGGTTTCGAGACTGGGATGACGATTTGTTATTGCTCTCGCGGCCGGTCTATTCTAATCAACCCAGATCGAGGACGGCGCCACAATCGCTATATATTTCGGGGATATTTTGTAATTGCGCTGATCGTAAAAACACGTTTTGATCTCTCGCAACGATTTTTGACGATAAATCCAGCTTGTTGGATGTTTACTTCGAGAAAAGTTCCTAAAATGAAGAAACTGTAATTACTTACAGCTTAAAGTATATACATGCATGTCCGCGTGCGCTAATTTAGATCGGATTTGGATCAGATAACAAAGAAAAATATACCTTATCAATTTCGTTGACCCAGTTTGGAGAAACGTTATTATGCTAGATATCAGTGGAGAATTTGTATTTCGTCGATAATGGTAACCTGTAATTATACTTTCTAATCTTATAGTTAAAAATGTTCCAACAATATTAATATGCATATATTAAATGTACTACGTTGTAGTTATTATTACCTTTATTTATTATTCAAGCAAAATCTAATGTAAATTGCCCCCCCCCCCAAAAAATATATCTCTGAAACAATAAGATTAAGAGTGATTATAATATGCAAGTGAAATGACAATATATCCGAAGATCATCGAAATCGCTTAAGCGCATTCTTCAGTCTAAGTAATTACCAAGTAATCTGCAAAAAAAGTAAAAATGTAACGAGGGACAACTTTCTTGAGTCAAAGTCTGGTTAGTTTCCGGACAATAAATCGATCTAACTTCTTGTCCGACGCAATAAGCGGAATAGAAATAGGAGGAAAAACCGCTGGTGAATAACGTTAGATTTATTTACGACGTTCGGACAAATTCATCGCTGATAACCGATCGGAAAAAAACAATTGGAACCGAGCCGCTGTCCACAATGAGGTCAATTAATTATGGCGCCAAAGAGGAAAAAATTCAAATGGACACAGACCTGACGCCCCTCGTTTCTCGTTCCCTCTGTTCCCTCTTTTCCCTCTTTTTGTCGTCTTTCTCCTGATCGATGATAAACACCAGTCTCTGTCGTCCTCGTCGTCGCGTTGAGTAACTGCGCGGCTCCGCGTCACTATGTAAATCGACAAGCCTAACCAAAACATGCAACAAACATTTTTGCGTATTCACGAGGTTGTGCACGCGCGTACGCATGCACGTGCATTCCTCGCGTAATTCTACGTTGTGTTGAGGAACGATTCTTTTTCTTTTTTTTTTTTTTTTTCTTTTTCGCGTTCTCGTTTAACCTTACAGGCACGTAAGTATTACAAAAAATGCAAACAATGGCGCAATTTAATTCACAGCGATCGCGATCGCGTTGCAATTTAATATTGCCGTTAACATCGACGGGAGGGCTGAAGTCCGTTCTTAAGTTCTTAATTAAGAGAACTAAGTACGCGTGACCGGGCGCCGTTCTCTGTCGCAACCGCGAACTTCTCGTTCGAAAAATCGATGGCCAATAATATGTTCGTTTACGTTCCCGAGACGCCGAGAATAAACGGTTTTCGAGAAACCGCGCGGGTGTCGTGCGTCATAACATCAACCATAACCGCCGTTCTTAGACGCAGCCCGAACGCTAAAATTTTGGCGCGTACCGGATACAACCATATTGGTTGCGCCAAGGGGGGGGGGGGCGTCGCTGTGGAATCTGTGTCATGTCGCGTAAACATACTATAATAGTAATACACTATAAATACGCTGCACTCTGCCAAAAGGCAGAGAGAAACACAGCGTCTACCGCGAGGGAGAGAGAGAAAGAGAGAGAGAAAGAAAAAAAAGAGAAAGAGCATTACATGCAGGCGCCGGCGCCGCCGGACCAGTACATTACACGCGCCAAGGAAGTATTATCCGACCCACGTATCCAACGTACTAGTATCTCCCATCCTTTCCTCGCTCGTTCGCCAACCAGTCTAACCACCTTTGTTTCTCTCACCAACTATGTTTTCCACTCTACCGCCTGCCTCGTTCGATTCCTTCAACCACACACGGTTCCTCATCTCTCTCACGCCACGGTCTTCCTTCCCCTCGTCATTATGATACTTCTTTCTCTCTCCTTCAGCCAACTAGCTTGTCTTCCTTCCTCGTTTTATTCACCAGCTTCACCGTGTGTGTCTCCCCCTCGGTGATTTTTCGTTCGTTGTTTTGCGCGTCGGATCCTTCTTTCACCGTCGAACATCTATTCGTTTCGCTTCTTTCCGCTTCGGGAGAGCGAGTTAGTCTCACCGTTCCTCGCCAAACTGACCGGATCACGGGCGCCAACGTCCGTTGTAACTGGCCTCGGTTGAACGACCAACCGGCTCAATCTCATCCTGCCGTTTCCACGCTTTTCTTATTTGCCCTGCGACACCCATGGCCACAGGGCGAGTCTCGTTAGACGTGAAATCGATCTTAATTTCACATCGGAGTAGCGAACGCCTGGCGCGAAAACCGTGCCCCGATATCGCGTCGCGGCGTGTCCACTTGTCACCGGGTGACTCCGGTGCCCGTTCGATTTAGAGATACAGTGGTAAGGCTGGTTTTTTTTTTTTTTTTTTTTAAAGCGAGGTGCTCAACACGACAAGTTTCAAAAGCAGACGAGAGACTCTCCTCCTCTTCCTCATCTTTGCTTCCAACGTCTTCCTACCCCCTCGCCAATTCTTTCTGCCAACACTTTCTCAAAAAGGGGGAGGTCGGCATTTCTTGAAACTTGGTTTTTGATAAATCAGTTTCCGGCTTTACAAATCGCGAATTCTCTCCCCCTTCTTGCGAGACCAGTGTCAACGAATACAGAGTCTACGAATACAGAGTCTAAACACTGGTAGCTTTTTGAGAAATGAGATTACTATACAAAGTGGGTCACCACATATCGCCATCTAAATTTACGTAGCGAAACATGTTTTAGACGAAGTTGAATGGTTTCGAGATGGACACATTTCGATGATACTAGTTTTCTTGTAGGTGGACGTGTGGGTGACATATTCAATGTTTACATCACACACACACACACACACACACACAGATTCATGATATTGACGAGAGAGTCACGATTTTTTAACAACATTAAAATTAAAATAACTAATGATTTTTCAACATAAATAGGTTAATACTTTCTTGTAAAGAATATCAAAGCGCATCAACTGATGCAATGAAAAAAATATGCGATTCCGTTTAAAAAAAACCGTTAATAATCTTCGTATGTCCTCTGCACGTCCATCTACCCAAGAAAACTAGCATCATCAAAATGTGCTTCCTCTCGAAAACCATTCAACTTCGTCTGAAACATTTTTCGCTACGCGTAATAATAACAACGACGTAAGTCTAGATGGCAATGTGTGGTGACTCATCCTGTATATAGGCAAAATAAAAATTTCAAAACAATTCCTGAAATAATGCAACGATACCAGCTCAATTTTAGTATCTAAAAATCTTTATCATGACGTCGTAATCAATCGTTAGACCGTCAATTATCGTTATTACGAAAGGGAACTGAAAGAGAAATGAAAGGGATATTGAAAACTTTCTTGCTCTTCCGACGTCGAAAACTGTCGACCGATTTTAACGCATAAACATAAAATACGTGTGTATGTAAATAAACCGTTCTCAATGGATGTGCATAATCATTGTAAGTACAGTGCCTGTGATCTCGAAAGCTCTCGTATGTACACGAGAGGCAGAAATATTCAGCCCTCTGCATCAGCAAGTATACGTTTCACGTAGATCTATTAGTCCACGCCTCTGGACCCGCGCGTATGTATGTATTCACGGTATTCGCGTGTACCTCGATGGGATTATTACTCTGTCGTACAGTAACGTCAGAACACTTTGAACTTCTCGTCTCGGCGCGAGTCTTCTCAGAATTAGATCGATATATATCATTCGAACATAAACGATCGGGCGACGTTCAAACGGATTCTGGCAAGAAGGACGTTCAACCTAAAATTACTGAACGATCGGCAGTTAGACCGCGGAGAGTAAACTACGGCGAAATTAACGAGAGTAATTACCATTGACAACATGCAACAATCCGATCCCAGGAAGTTTGGTCAATTCTAGATTTTCGTTTTAATTCGTTAATACGTGCGGACGCGTAGCAACTGAAATTAGTAGCAGCGGATCCCGTGGGTCCAATACGCACACTGAAACATGAATTAATAAACGATAAACACGAGAAGTAATTGACAGATTTGTAATACGAAGCTTGTTAGAAAGATGTTACACGTCTCCGTGCTTTCAACTTACTTGAGAAAAGGTAGGGAGGGCAACCCCAACAGCGAAGTGAAATCGACGATGGTGGATTTATTCCGGATATGCAAACGCATCGTGCCCGATTATCTTGTGAATTTCTGAGCGGAACGCGCGTGTCGTGGCCCGATTTTGAAAGGAACGGGCCAATAATGGAGACGAACGTTAAATTACGAGCGAACCGCCGTCGAAAATCGACGTTATTGCAGTCGACTGTACGGCGGCAACGCGGAGGTATTATTCGTCCCACACAACACGGGGCATGGTCGTTACCGCGCCGATTCTTCCTCGCTGTCTTTAAGCCCGGATACGTTTCAGCCCTCTGCCTGTCCACGTGTTTATGCAAATTTCATACGCCGCGTACCCACACGTGCGCGTCGAAAATTTTATCTACATTACAGTCTTTCGACGCGGCGAAAAGTGAGAAAAACAGAAGCGTTTACCCGGCAAAGGATGAGGATTGGGGCACGTGTGAGATCGATGGCTCGCAACTCCACCGGATGAATGATCCAACCTGGACAATATTGAATCAGTGCAAACACTGATTTGGTAATAGTCCACATAAAAGTGAACTGTGAATAGTCAGTCATTAGGGCAAGATCCGGTAGTTGGTCGTCTATGCTCCCTCCCTTTGGAGACGATGATAACCAAAAACTATAGATGAACATGCTTGGAAGAAGCAAGTCACATTCTATTCTTTTCCTTAAAAGTCCCGACAATAGATTTTGTACACGGCCGTAAAGAACAAACCTCTTCAAAATTGTAAGTATGTTGATTCCATTACAAGGGAACCAACAACATCCTGAAATTGACCGCCGATGTTTCAAGGACGCGGAGATTTTTCAAGACGATTTTTCCTTCTTCATCAAGCGTTTCGTTCAGAATTTCTCGATTCTCTTTCTGATCTTTCGACGAGATACGGAATTTTTCAAGACGTAAATACAACAATTTCCATTAACTTTTTAAGAGGTAAGAGGAAGCTGTTGGATAAAGTAACGAGGGATTAGATTTAGTCACAAAGTACCACACTTATAATTAAGCAAACAAAGAATTATTTCGTTACAACGAAACGAGAGAAAATCATACCTGCAAGTTCCACTTCGTCCAAATTCGACACGAGCCTGAGTAAATAGCCCGTGTAGATCGGTAGATTTGGATGGACGGGTCAGTGATTTACGAAGCTGTAAAATAAATTGCGCATGGTACATGTGGTCGGCGCGTATCGATAAATCATCGCGCCTAAGTTCGATCGTGACGCCGCGCCAGCGGGTAAAGTTTAAACCGATATCGAACTCGTAAACCTATTTCCGCTTTTTGCGCCCATGAAAGTATGTGCCTCGTGCGATTATAAATAGTCTGGTTTCAGCGGTCCCGAGCGAAACGATCCGAGAGAGACGAGAGAGATAGGCGAAGAGACATTTATTCTCCTCTCCTTGAGACGATCGCGGCGTCCATTTAATCGGATTTGCATGAGCGGCGATCAAACGTCAATTAATAGCTGAATTATGCGGCATTCCTGCACGCCGTTAGAATTTGCCTACATTTACGCGCCACGATCTTCACGCCGATTCGAGTATTCCGTTCTTTACGTAGCACGCCACCCACTCGAGCGGCTGTGTGTTATCAGCGCGAGCGCAAAACGTGATCCAACATTTTATGGTGCATACACGTCGACTGATCGGAATGTTGGCGCCATTCTCGCGGCACATATTATGCGTGCACACGAACGATTCTCCTCGCGAACTATTCCAACACTTTCACAGCTACTCGCGGATACAATGATATAATGCGCGTCACAGGGAACAATTTTTACATCGCTTTAGGACCACAATGGGATTATATTTTTTGATCAAATTTGATAAACTAACTTTTTACTGAATATACGGTATATTTGGTATATACAATATATACAGGGTGTTTCGTAACTTGTGGCAGCTGATTGTACGCCTAAAAATAATGAAGAAAAGTCATATAAATAATATATGTCCTATCTGTCTTCGTTTGTGAGATATAATGAATTTTCTGTTTTAATTGCTTTTACAAAAGATGCTCGAAATGATCATCTTGCGTTTGAAGACAAGCCTGCACGCGTCTTGTCATTCATCTGGTTACTCTTTCTATCATTCCTGGTGTTTCTCGAATTTGTCGGAAGCCTTGCTCTATTCTATTTCGTAGTATCTCAGCATGTTCAATCGACGTTGCGTATACAATAGATTTTAAATGTCCCCACAAATGAAAATCTAATGGATTCAAATCCGGAGAACGAGCAGACCATGCAATAGGACCTCCACGACCAATCCATTTATTTGCAAAGTGTTGATTTAAAAATTGCCTAGCCACTCGGCTAAAATGNCGGCGGAGCTCCATCATGCATAAACCGCATACGAAGTCTAATATCGACTGGAACTTCCTCTAATATTTCGTGTAAACGCGTGCTCAAAAAATCAACGTACTTTGTGCCTGTTAGTTTCTCATCAAGAGAAAAAGGTCCAATTAAAAATTTATCAATTATTCCTGCCCATACGTTTAAACTAAATTGGTGTTGATGTCTTGAAAGCACAATAACGTGTGGGTTCTCTTCATCCCAATTATGATTATTATGAAAATTGAATATATCCCTGGTAAAACTAGCTTAGTAGAGTTTGCTCTGTTTATAAAATTCATTCTATCTCATAAACGAAGACATACAAGACATATATTTATATGACTTCTTTTCATTATTTTTAGGCGTACAATCAGCTCCCGAAGTGGGTCCCGCAAGTTACGAAACACCTTGTATATATGTTACTGAATAATTTATGAATAATATATATTTTACTGAATATACAATATATATAGTATATTATATATATATTAAATATATACAGTATATTTGTAACTCTGTACAGTACAGTATATCATATATATATTAAATATATACAGTATATTTTTGTAACTTAGTACAGTACAGTATATGATATATATATTAAATATATACAGTATATTTGTAACTCAGTACAGTACAGTACAGTATATCATATATATATTAAATATATACAGTATATTTGTAACTCAGTACAGTATATTATATATATATTAAATATATACAGTATATTTGTAACTCAGTACAGTACAGTACAGTATATTATATATATACTAAATATATACAGTATATTTGTAACTCAGATTGGTTTCAAATCTCACCAATATAATCATGACGAGTCGTATCTCACCACCGTACTGGTGAAATTTTAAAAATGTTTCACTATAACGCACATCATATCGTAGCTGCCCACGGAAAATATGAGAATCTTTTTTATGAATGTAAGAAAATGATTTAAATGAATACATAAAATACATTGCAATTAACCACATATGGATAAACATATCCGTAATTACACATAAAAGATACCTCACCGATTTTGATGATCTCCAAATATTTTGTCAAATTCAATAATTCAGAGTGATTACATATGTATATAATCGTCGCGTCATTTAATATTATCTAACGTTAGAGATACATACAGATATATTTTTTAAGGACTGAGTTGAATATACATATATCAGATTTTGCTTAGATAATAAATAAGAGTTACAACCAGCAATTTATATAGAATTTTATAGGAATGGTCGTTATTAATACCATTGGAAAATTTACGGCCATGAAACATTACGAGATACAACTAAGCAACATAATCATACCGACGACGAAATAAAAATTCTGCGTGATATCTGGCATAATGTTTCTTGTTTGTCTTTGTAAAACCATCTTGAAATTAAAATTACAATTTCTTCTTTATTATCCAAGTCAAATCTAAAAACTATAGTACGCATACGTGCAGTGTTGAGAATATGTTTGCGTGTAAGTAGCACATTCGTTCCACGATCATTGAAATGGGCGCGGTGTATTTTTTTCTTCTTTCTTTCTTTTTTTTCTCCTTTTTTTTTAATACGCCAAATAATTATTAACTGCATTTTATCTAAAAAATAAAGATTTTTGTTTAAAACATGATTCGACGTGAGATTCGCTTGACAACGCCTCTCCCCTTAAATTCTAAATAGGAAGCTCAAAGAACCATCCCCTTCGGAATTTCGTCTGGCGGTGCAACAACAATCTGGCCTCGACTTGGAATAATATTTTCCCAATGTCCGAAGGAAATTGATAACCTGGTGCCTCATCGAAGGGAAAACACAGACGGCCGTGTAAACTCAAATAGTTTATCGTACGGCCCGGTCCCGAGGTTTTCAAGAGCCACCACTTTTGGCAACGTCATCCAGCGAGAAGAAGATAACGTGTCGATCGTTGAACGCGTCGTAGCTACGCGCCTCAAGAAGAAAAGATCTCGACAATGAAATGCATTATACTCGGAGATCGACGAAATTTTCAACGAGCTCTAAATATAAAACGCCAAGTAATAACAACGAAGCGCAAACGTACCGACAGATTTTTACATTCGACGGGCGCTAGTAAATCTGTCCCGATCGTTTCCCATTCAAGTTTCACTGCCGAAGGGAGAGTCGATTTTTAAGATTCTCTCGACGAACGAGGATAATTTTTACGACTCTCTCTTTTTTTTTTTGATGATACTCGACACCGTGTGCATTTCCACACTAAGAATAAGCGATAAGCTTTTGAAGGCCATAGAAAAATCTTCAGTTTTGCTTCGCGAAGAAATATTTTTTGTAACTAGAAAACACGAAAACAATCTGTTAGGCTCGAAGAGTTAAGTTTTCTTCTTTCTTTTTTTTTTTTCGAATACATTGCCAACAAGTCGACGAAATTTTACAGAAGCCAAAGAAGATTGTTAAATGATACAAGCAATATTCCGTGAATTTTTAACTTTAAATTATTAATAGTTTAATTAACAATATACCAAGCTTTAAAATTATTTCTCTGTAAATAGCCTTCGCATGCGTGTTTCGTTTGCTCGCTATATAAAAAAGGCGTATGTTTATTGAAGTAGCAATGATTCACATTCAAAATTATACTAAATAAGCACAAAATTGGGGCACTTCGTCGTCTCATTTTTTTAAATTATGCTCGCATCGAGATAGATGAATAACGTTTCGCGATAACGCCGCGAAAGCGATACATGCTTCTTGCGCGACATTTTATCACACTCGCGACAAACGTGTGGCGTAGAATGGATCTTCTGAACGTTCAAAATTTACGTCGTGGAATTTTCACTGGTTTACTCGAAAGGAGAGACACGTTGGAAAAATGGGAAAACCGACTAAAAAGAATTCATATCCTGTCCAATGACGTATTGCGCGCGTACGTACAAGCGATGACCTCGAAGTCGCGACGATAGCGTCGAATGTGTGCATGCATACCTATACGCGATTACTGTACATAATTATCATTTCCCGAAGGATCGTCTCGCTTGCCTCGTTGTCCATCATCGACGAACTTTTCACTTGCTGTTTATCATTCGGTGTTCGAATCGTAGAGATTGTCGACATACATGAAAAAAATGAACGCGCGCGTGTGATCGGAAAGGCCACGGATGACGAGTACCGAACTCGCTTATGGTTATTGCCGACGAGAAGCCTGGCGCCGTCTGCGAGACGTATCTATCACAAACAGCTTCGTCCGACATTCAATACTCGTGATCGTTATTCTGCAGGTTGTTAATAATTCTAAAAATACAAGGGGCGCCGGGGCTTCGCGTCATTTCACAAATGTTTCCCCCACAACTACGCGCAGTGAACGATGTGTAAACGTAATCTGTAGAATAGAAAGTTAAATAAACACCGAATGAACGATGATTCTGTTTGATTAATAACGTCATCTTTTTTTTTTCTTTCTTTCTCTCTCTCTCTCTCTCTCTCTCTATCCCCTCCCCGTTGGTAATTTTCGATCAAACAAAAAACTCAAATGATCATGATCGTCACACCAATGTTACAAGTTTGTAACAACGAAACACGGATTCCTTCTTTAGCCGATCGATCCGATTATACAGGGTGTCTCATTCCAGGGGCCAAAAGAAGAAGAAAAAATGTTATACGAAATTTGCGAATTAACGCTTTGTTACAGAGATATGGTGAAAAATAGATACTCAGTATTCCATTCATTCCTTTTCTTTGCACTCGAGCCTGTTTCATTATTGGAAATGAGTGTTGATGAACACAGATCTGTCCGACTAAACCATACGATAAATATTATAATTTTACCTATGGAGTACTTCGAAACAAAAGGTTTACTCGACCGAAAGTGAAGATCTTGTGCAGCGTATTAAAAATGCAACAAGATAGCGAGACACTGCATAGAGCAATAAATTCAGTTTTTCATCGATGTCGAGCTTGTATCCGAACAGAAGGACATCATTTTGAAATGAGAACTTTAAAAATAGCAACTGTTTATCATTATTTGTTTATATAGCTCCATAAGAAAGAGTTAATTCGCGCAAACCTCACGTAACATTTTTTTCTTCTTTTGGCTCCTAGATTAAGCTGTGGTGGGAAAATCCCGGGACACCTCGGTATATTATATATTTGCTTCTGAACACGAAATTGAAACGAATACTATTGTATCTTTGTCGTGTAATAGTAATAACTTACGTAATTTATATTTAATCTTTGCTTTTCATTTCGTATTAACGATGCAAATGTTCGATGAAAATATTCAGTTGGAGATCATGAATTCTGACCAATGGAAATAATACATTGCACGTATTTCTTCTATTCTTATTTGAGGATCATCAATCAATTATTTCTTCTGCAAAGTCTCGTCTGCAAAGATAAAAAGTTTGTTCGATAAATTCGTACGAACGTTGCGTATGAAATACTTTATCGCTACATTCTCTACCTTCGATGCTTTCCTCCCGAGTGAAAATCGAATCAATTTCGAATTTCTCACAGTGATTCATGAAAATTTCATTTCTCTCCCAGGTTAAAATTGGTTTTATTCTCGTTTATTTACCAAAGGCTTGATGGAACCGGATTCACTTACACTCGTGTATATAATGCACATTTGAAACTAAATGACAATACACCGTCGTATCGAGTACTTACTCGTACATCGAAGATTACGCGCGCGAAAATGTCACGACACTAAGGTCATGCAGGTAGGAACGATGTCATGAATGCACCTTATAAGTATTTAACCCATTTATCGTTGTCACGACGATAACACACACATATACATATACATATATATGTGTGTGTGTATATATAATACGTAAATTTTAACATCGATTTCTAATTAATTGGTTCAATAACTGAAATAACATACCATAATAAAAAATGTCAAGCAAATTAATACACAACTACAGCTAAGTAAAAATAAAGAAACATTCATCTGTTTTTACAGTTCTATCAAATTCTATACATATCATCAATGAATTAAACACAAATTACGTGATTTTAGCGTGTAATTTCGTTTATGATTGTTTATGGGCTATCTCAATTATAATATTTCTCTAGCAATGAAGATGAACGAACATACTGAAAAGAACGATAGCGACTTACAAAGCATAATGAATCGATCGTCTGTAATATGTATCAGTAAAAAAATCAATATGATATTATATTTCAAATATGTTGTTCCGGCATAAAGCGGACATTATCTTTGCTAAGATTCATATTGTCTTTAGTCGTCGAATGTACATATTTTATCAAAGGTCGGGAAAATCTCTATCATACATCAAAACATTACAATTCTTTCTCTAAAAGAAAAATTAGAATGAAAATCGAGAACTTATAATGTGTAGTTAGTTGATTGAGAAAAAAAAGAAGGGGAATTGCAAATTGCTAAATAAGATATGCGGTAGGGACGCTACGCAGTCTTTAGTAATTAAAAACGAAAGGGAAGTAATCGTGCTTGTGTAACTGAAATACCATCATCTAGATAAAGGGGATGCGTACAAGCTGAGTGTGAAATCACGAGGATAGAGGTGTGTTTCGTTTTCGAATAATAACAATAGTTTCTACATTATCGGTTTCCACATCTCAGTGGAGGAGGGATCCTTGTCATTTCTTATTCATGCGTAGCATGCATGCACCCCAAACAGAGGATTTTCTACCAGTTCTATTCAACAAACCAACCAGAATAAAAACAATTTTAACATATATAGACTACATAAAGCACAATTACAGCGGACCTGTTTCGGACACGAAGACCCAAATTCAAATCCCAGTCAAGTTCTTCCCTAATTTTCGTTCCACTACAAAGTAGATTCAAGTCTCCGTCAGGGTCGGAGGGATGTAGACACCGATCAGAGACCGACCTACGACCAAATGCAAATGACGACGACGATGTTTGGGTAGCTGAGACCTCAGAGACAAAAACATGCCATCCAAGGGGGAAGCACTGAATGTGCGGAGAAGTTAAGAAGAGTTAAGAGATACACGTGTGCGAAGAGACATAAAGCACAATTACAGTATATTTTTCACAAATCGTTTAAACATTCATATATAATTATACGAATCTTCGCATATGACGGAAAGGCGATTTGATCAATTAGGGCAGGCCTATCGAACTGGCGGCTCGCGAGCCAACCGTGGCTCGTTATTCCTCTTTCTGAGCCGTAGGGAAAGAACCTTCTCCATACTTATTTTATTCTGTTCTTGTTTCTTTCTTCTCCAGACGTTACATGAATCCCACCGTCATCCGTTTTTTTTGTAACCAAACTTAAAAATATCCTCCATATCCTCTTTTCTAAAGAAAACGTGATAAAATAATAATGTTTAGTTATTGAGATCTGAATTGGATACATACATATATATGGAAAGTATTTTTACATAAATTGACAAAGTCAAACCAAATATGTGTAGTAGTGGGAGATTCGGTTAAGAGTAGGTCTCATGTAAGGCCTAGAAGAGGAAGAAAAGAGGGGGAATTCGGCTCATCAAAGGCCAAACTCATGTGGCTCGCAGAGGGGAAGTTCGACAGGCCTGAATTAAGGGAAGATTATTTCGTAAAAACAATATATTTTTAAGGACAGGAAAACATTAGGAGATTGAAGGGCTTTGCGAAAATGGCTTTATCTGGCAGACTGCCATGCCAGTTTGGCTTAAAAATTGCGAGGCCTATCTCTCTTTGCTGCGAGAGGTTCTTTCCTAATTATTTTTTAACTTTTTCTTTTTCTTTATTCCATATTTTATTTGCATTTCACGCCACGATCGATGCATAATTTCGGAATGTTGACAATATTCTAATTTACCTTCAAGGTGCAATAAATAAATGATATCTTTTTTTACACTGAGATATATGTACATGGTTGACTGACTGTTGGTTTTATCGCGAGCAGATGAAGGAGGGTGCAATTATAACACCTGCTGATAGTCACAAGCAGTAAGACAACCATCTTGCATAGTTCTGTATCTTTTTACTTTTTTTTTTTTCTTTTTTGTCGACGTATACCACTGAAAACTTAAAAAAATAGAAACAAACTTTTGTAACTAGAAACAGTAAGTCATTGCACCGTCAGTTACCATTCACTGCATTTTTTCCATGTCAACTGATGGGCCGATGCGACATTTGTAATGTAGTGGACAGAGCAACATTCTCTCATCTATTGATCACATTTTTATCATCGTATTTATATAATGTAATGTACAATATGCAGCTACATTATGATAATCAGTATGTCCAACGCATTCAAACTGACAACACCGTGGGTACTTCACTTTTTTGTTCTTAAAATTTTTTTTTCAAAGATATTCAAATTATTAATTAATCAAAGTGTATTGTATGTTTCAGAGTTAGGTACTTTAATACAATTATGTACTTCCAAGTTCTCCACTTTTCTTGTGGTATCTCTGTGTAAAAAGTGTAACTATAATGCTAATATAATAATAATTATAATAATAAGTTGCACAAGGCAATAGTCTTGTGTGGCCATTCGAATGTGTGCTTCCGGCCGATTTCCCCACTCCCTTCCCCCCCAAAAAACTTCCTGGCACAATGACAACTTTCGACTATCTCCACCCTCCACTTCGAGATCAAAATGATCTCGCGGTTTGCACTCAGTGTTACCTCTGTTTATATTATTATTCATTCGTGGGGGGACAGGTGTGCAACTGATTTTATGATGTTAATATAGCAACTGAATGTTGACAGAGTAACGTTCCAATTAGCGATTGGCATTTTTGAGCTGATTAGAGAGCCAATCGAGGCCCTCGTAAAGTCCGTCTCCACTTGTGGCACACGTTGCTTGGATGTACCAATTGCGATTACGAAGAGAGTGCAGCCCCAGTTTGTCGGTAATTTCTGCCGCGTTCATTGCATTTGGGAGATCCTAGAGTATTAATTATTTAATAAGTACGGTCTTAAATATGTGTTTATTTAATTTATCCTTATTTTCAATTTCATTTACGCATTGAATATGTAATATTTGTATAACGAATAATATTTATATAACGAATACTGTCAAAATAACTTTTACTTTCACATAACTCACACAATGTACTCACTTGTTTGTTAGCAAATATAAGAAGTACTGCATCTCTGAGTTCATCTTCTGCCAACATTCTCATTAATTCTTCACGCGCTTCACCGATACGTTCCCTATCATTACTGTCAACGACGAATATTAGTCCCTGAAAATAAATTTGATCTATGAAAATAACTTTATCGGAGTCAACATACGTATTGATGTTAAAATATAAAACAAACCATTCCATTTGTATAGATAATAATCGTATAGATAATAATCGTAGCTTATACAAAGAAATAAAATTGATATCAAGAAAAATAATTTAGTCAATGAATCACATACTTGTGTATTTTGAAAGTAATGTCGCCAGAGAGGTCTGATTTTGTCCTGACCACCTACGTCCCATACAGTAAAACTTATATTCTTGTATTCAACTGTTTCTACATTGAAACCTAAAATTTACAATAATCAGTTAGTAAACATCTCAATGCACAACATCTTAACATATTTATGATATTTACGTAGAAAGAAGTGTTTATATTTACCTATAGTGGGAATTGTGGTAACAATTTCCCCTAATTTTAATTTGTATAATATCGTGGTTTTACCTGCTGCATCAAGGCCTACCATTAAAATCCTCATTTCTTTTTTGCCAAAAAGGCCTTTGAATAATGTTGCAAACATATTCCCCATGATTGACGTTGATTATGTAAATATCTAAAATAATAAAACAATAAATTTATTTCATCATGAATATAATACACATTGAATGCACAATTAAACCAAACAAAATAAAGTTCATGATAAAAAACTAGACTGAAATTAAACTAAAATTTTATATAACACATGTTACACAGTATCGAATTGTATTAATGATTCAATTATATATATCATAGTATTTTGTTCTTTTACAAAGTAAAATCAATTTGTTGTACATAATGTTAATACATTCATGCATAAGAAATATATCTATACGTTCAAAGACGTCCATAAACAAACAACAGATAATTAACGAAAAAAAAAACTTATGAACATGGATAAGAGAATCTTTTACAAAAAAAGGATAAAAAATTACGAACATTATAAAAACACGGTTATCACAAATTTGATATTCAAAATCGTAAGAGATGTAATGCCCGACATAAAAACAAGAACATACATCAAAGAGTGCAATAATATATATATATGTGTGTGTGTGTGTGTGTGTGTGTGTGTGTGTGCGCGCGTGTGTGTGTGTGTGCGTGTGTATCAGATTCGAAATCGTTTCAGAACGAATAACTTTCACAAAAAACCGAAATCGATCGGGAAATAACGAGAGGGCTTGTAACGCGTATACACGAGCGGACAAACGACAAAGGTTTCATGAACGACGGAGAAAACACGAAATCACGCACTGAGATACGGAAGCGACTGAGGGACGGAAAACACGAAGCGGTTGTCTGATACAAAAGGGCCAGAAAGCTAACCTGCACATTTACAAGCGAACACACCGACGACGATAAACGAACACCTCGAACGACGTGAAACGGTGGCTTGAATTAAA
Source organism: Frieseomelitta varia (assembly GCF_011392965.1). Classification (NCBI taxonomy): domain Eukaryota; kingdom Metazoa; phylum Arthropoda; class Insecta; order Hymenoptera; family Apidae; genus Frieseomelitta; species Frieseomelitta varia. Next base: position 22,073 of record NW_025110671.1, read on the forward strand.
CCGAACCGAGGAGAAAGACGGAGAGGAAAAAAAAAACGAGAAAAAGAAACTCTATGTAGGGACAACACGCACAAGATGCTCACGCTGCCCGCTTATTGATTCTCATTTTAATACATCGCTACGATTATGGGAGCTGGCGTACCGTTAAGGATCACTCTCGGAGCGTCGGTGAATCTTATTCACGATCTTTCTTCCTTTTTTTTTAAAATCGTGATCTGCTACCTAGAACGCCAATATCGAGGTATTGCGACAAAGGCGAAGGATATTGTGCGGTTTGTGAAGCCACTGCGTATCACCCGGTTGTCTGTCACCTTCGACCTACTCCCCAACGCAAATCGTCAAAGGTCCCTCGCTCAATGTTCCATTATTTGGAAACGTCGTCTGATTATCGAGATTTGCCCGTGATGCCGCGTCCCCGGTACAAGCCACTTGCGTTACTTACGTTTCGGTAAAAAAGATTACTTTCACGAGAAACGATAAAACATAAAACCAACACTCTCGAAAAGTACCGTATGTCAAAATGGCGGACGAAGAAAGGATTCATGCCTTATGCCACGTATAGGGCCCGCAAAGTTCGCCGATTGGCTAAACCGGTCACGTGACCGGGGAAAATCTTTGATGATTGGCGCTCAGCTCGCCAGGTGGCGTTACCACGCAGGAACTCCGGCGAAGTCATCAAAAATTCCGAGTTATGTACGTACATATATACAATATATACATGTATATATGTGTGTGTATATATATATACATATATATATATATATATATATACAAGTGAATGGACACGTTTTTAATATCATCGACAGAAAGGCCCACGCTCATGAGAGCGAAAAATCCCTTTTTATTGCTCTTAATTATCAATTCCAGTAATGTAATTATTAAAGACTGAAGTATCTTATCGATGAACCAAGATCATCCTAATACGAAGTTATACGTTCGTAGTGTTTGTACGTTCTTTTTCTTTTTCTTTTTTTTTTTCTTGTGAATGAATTTAATTTGCATCGTGCTAATCGAATCTGCCAAGTAAATATAAAAAAAAAAGTAAATGTTCAGTCGAAATAATGAAAATGGTCGTTTCCAGAGAAGAATAGAAATCTTCGAGTGTTTTTTTTTTTTAGTATGTTTTCAGTTTCAAATGTCTCGATTTTCCTGTTGTATTACGCTTTATGTAACGTCCTGGAATTGTATTGTTGGTATGAACATTTATATTCTATTTTCCGCATTTATTGCTGTTCGATAGAGCACCATTCTTGTTAATAATGCTATATCGCATTTTAGTTCGTTTCTGTGAATTTTCTTTTATTTTGCCGTAATGAATCATAATTTTCAAGTAGATCTGTTGTTATTTATCCTTTTATACACCTGGAGTATGATATTTTTCATCTAATGTTCCTTCCCCATAAAGTTGACATTCTTCTGTACTGTATGGGACACCTGTTAATATTTCTAATGTTTCAACTAATTGCCCCAGTTTTCTACAAATACAGTAATTATTATATATATAACGATTAGCATAGTGGACGATAAAACATTTGCAATCAATTATATTACCTTGGTTGGAAAGATACTGTGACTGTGAAATACCAGCCTTCATGGTTATAATGACTTGGCAGTATGCCATGTTCTTTATCAATCATAAATTCTTCAACGTTGGTCTTTTTATTTATTCTACAGTTTAACCTGCATACTGATAGAGATCGATCAATAGGACTTAATCCTACTAAAATATATATACTAATTACTAAAAAAAGTAACAATTGCGATTATACTTGATAAGTTTTTGAGTGTTAATGTTAGTTTCTTCGTATCACCTATATATACAACACCAAAATCCAATGTGTATGATGATAATTTTAATATTGGCAAGTGTATTTCCAAAATTAACTCCACATTCTGAAATTATATAAATGTAAGGATTAATTATATTCAAGCAACAAAGAATAGAGAAACTATTTACTTGATAATGTTTATCAGAGTGTACAATATATAATAACTCTTTCACTACGATCTTTGCATCATTGAAGTCTCGACTTGAACTTGTATTCATTATAGTTTGAATTAATTTCTCTTCTACAATACATGCTATTTCAACCTGCAAAAGAAATATTATCTAAAATTTATATTCTTGATACACAAAAACATAAATTACCTCAGCACATCCATTCGGACTTATGCATATAATTCCAAAGTTATGCAGTGCTGTTTCTGTATAAACTGATTTAGATTTGATATGAAATGGTTTGTACGTTTCCAATGTTATCTCTATTGATTTGTTGTTAGTGTTATATAGGAATAACGTTTTGGTTAGCCTGAAAAGAATAAATCAAATAAAAAATGATGTTATATCTTTTAAATTAAAAGGATTTGTATTTTGCAACTTTACATACTTTAATCTTTTCCTTTGAGTTTGCATTACTTTACTAGCACAACATACAAATGTTTTATCAAATTTAGAAATATGAAAATCTAAATGAGGTTTTGTAATATTTGCAGTAACATCAATTTCTATAGGGGAAAAATAGTTACCACTCTGCCTCGCATAATAATTATCTTTGTACCTATCATTATTATAAAGGTTCTTATAATTCATTATATATATAGTTTAAATTAATTTATATCTTTATAATTATAAGACAGGGATATATTTCCGAATGGTACTGATCGGATTGAAATTTGGAGCAGTGAAAAGGGAGAAAGGAGTAGATTCTAAGTAATTTAATAATTTATTAGTTTCCATAATATAAATAAAGTACTTTCGGTATAATACATTGAATTCTGTCTGTATAGACATGAATTATCAGCCACCTTTTGCTTATTAAGTAATTGTTGTCGTCAACTATTGAATAGTAAATGACATAATAGCAATATCAGTTAGTATCGAAGTTAAAATTTTATTTATATTTAGGATTCACTCTCCTTTCTTTCCCTCCTCTACAAGTTTCGATTCGATCAGCTATCAGTGCTACTTGGAAGTACAATTTAACTTAATTATACAAACATATCACTTGGAGCAATTCGTATAAATCCAAGAATTTTACAAACAAATTCTCCTTCAATACTTTTATTCATCATAGTCTTGTACTTTTCAAGTTGTATATCAATAATTAGAGAGGCATTGCCTTTAGGTGGGATGAACATTTCTCTAGGAATAACCTTGAAAAAAATATATTGGTGCCTTTTTTTATTATTCATTTAAAATATTTTCCTTAGTAGTTTAGTGGAGTCTATTTCTTTACTGTGCATATTCGTGAATCGATTAAACCATAGTATGGAAGTATTGAAATTTGTAATTCGATATATTTTTTTTCTTCTATATTACTTGTATGTGGATATATTTTATTTTCTGTATATTTATGATCATTTTTCGAACATTTATTGAAGTTTCTGGTGGTATACTGATTTAAAGTTTCACTATTATGTATCCAGGATGTGGTTATATGTGAAGAGTCCCTAAAACAGTTTGGAAAATGTAATTGTGTGCCTTCAATAACTATAATACTATAAATATTTTTAATAATAATTTTATAATTTAAACCATTTACATGTAACTAGATGTAATGTTACTAATGGCACTAGAATCAAATTCAATAGAATCACATGCATGTGTGCTTCTTGAAGATAAAAAATGTTCTTCTAAATGTATTTCACTATCAGCCTTTTGTTGATTAGTTCTCAATTTCGATGCCAGTTCATCAGTAAATGGAGTATGAAAGTTAAATGCTACGTTAAAAGGCATTGATTCTAAAACTGGTTTTACTATAAATGTATGCCAGTCAATGATTATAGGCACTACACTTGTATTTGTCAACAATATTTTTCTCTCCTGCAGATGAATACCTGTAGATACCATTCCATACCTACAAATACAATTTTGTAGACTGCTAAATTGGAATTTTTTAAAACATTTTAAATATACCTGATAACAGGTACATTAAATTCATTCCTGTCAGAAATTGATAATGAAATTGGTGATCCAACAACTTGCACACATATCCCTATAGTATACTGTGGTAGACTAGTAATGTTTATTTCTAATTCATCCACATAGATACCCCATGTATCAGCAAAAATATAAATATCTACAGGTATAGCTTCAAAAGGGCCAATATTTAAATTCAAAGGATCAACATAAATTACTATGCCTGATCCAGGTTGTTTTACTCTATGCAGTATATCTTCTATAAATAGAAGAGGTACTTCAAAGATAACAATATCTGTATATAAAATCTAATGGTTCTATGAGTAAATAGTATCCCACCTATCAATCCCTTCTGTCGACTGAAAATTCGTTTATAAATGAACTTGATCTGATCTTCTTGCGACTTCCATTCGCACGAACACGTAATAGGATAAAAGTTCTTTATGCGAAGCCAAAAATCAGTTGGAATCGAAGTCTCGTTTTTTATAATAAAAGTTTTCTTTTGTACTAAAGGTCGTAATTATTTAACTACACAAATATCCATCATTCGAAGAAATATGTCTTCTATTGATCGAGATACCTGTTCTTACGGGTAAATTTGAAAATTCTATTACAACAGGTTGCGTAACCGGTGGTAGGAATTTTTCATAAAATGGTACGATACTTCCAGAGGAAACCATATCTTGTAAACAGTTGTTACTTCCCATGACGTTACTCATCTATAATCATTCCTTCAGATGTATAGTTTATACAATTACGATAGTAATATTTGTTGTTTGATAAAAATGAAGTCACGAATTGAAAGAAAAAATTGATAAAAATTTGTTTTACTTGATTTATCTCCGAAGTACAAGTATTTGGGAAGGATTGCTCGCCAGATTCTTTAATCACCATTTTTTGTATCGATGGACCTGCTGAAGCATCTTTAAGAACATCCCCTTGATCCAAGTTCGTGTTCATTAATTCCCGTTCCTCTCGTTTTTTGTACTTGTTCAATAATTTCTGCAGTTGTATATTAAGATTGAATGTCGTTCATTTGAACAACGTGCATCTAAAGTAATAGTATAACATTGCCAGGAAATAATTTACCCTTGTTCTTTAGTAAATGAGACGTTATAACAATGTGTCGATTGTTTTTTTAGTTGGTTGAAAATTTGGAAAAAATTCTTAATTAAAACTTGAATGTTTAGTTTCAAAAATTTGAAATTTCAGATTAAAAAACTGGTAAGATTTAAAAGTAAAAAAAATAAGAGAAGAATGAGATTTTACACTTGTTTGCAATCTCCATTGTTAACTAAATGTACCATGTATTTCTTAGATCTTCCCGCCATATCCAAAGCGAATTTGAGACTGTCTACTCGCCACTTGACTTTAACGAAATTATTCTTGAACTTTAATGGTGTATCGTCATTTAGTGGAAAATAAAATGTTACATAAAGTGGTTCAATGGAACATTCGATGCCCAGCATCAACATTCTTCGCGAATTTCCCATAAAGCATGGTATAAATAACGATTGCACGATCCCCTAGAGATTGACAAATAAATAGTATTATACAAAATGGAATATTTCTTTTCTAAAATTCGATATTTGAAAAATTGGGCCAATATTTAACCTCTGTTATAGGCGTGATAGTTATCTCAATTTTCTGACTGTTTCCAGCCATTACTTCTCCTTTCATTGGGCATACGCAAAGTTTCATCTTCGAAGAATCCAAACCATTAGTTTCACCCCACGAATAATTCACAAGGTCATTAGCGAGATTCTTTAATATCAAAATGTATGTTTCTTCGACGCCGATGTACAGGGTCCTGTCACACGTAAGAATCTCAATAAAAATAACGAAATTTTTTAAACAGCAAGAGTCATTTTAAAATTACAAACCTCGTGGGTCTAATGACGCCCATGCTTATTACTTGCTCTTGCCATAACAGGTCGAATTGCTTTAAGTTCACCAGATCGTGATGATAAAATAATTCATCTGCTACCTATAATATACAGATTAATTTCGTAAAAGGATCAAGAAAAAGGATAACAACAAAAATGAAAGTTTATAAAGTTTGCCCTTACTAACTGACACGTCGATCTCTGTTCTTCTTTAACTTCCAGTGCCTCTGCTACTTCTTCTTCCTCTTCATCTTCATCCTCACTTAGTTGAGGATATCGGAAGGGGGGCGGTATTTCCAAGATACGTTCCAATATTTCTTCCGTTGTTCGATCACTGATTTCGATTGAAATATAATTTTTAATAAATTATAAGTAATTTTTATAGGAAAATGGTGGTTCATTCTGATGAGAGAAATAAACATAAACAAGTATCTTGCAACATACAGTGCAATCGCACAAGTGATTGAAATCTCTAAAATGTAAATTAAAACCAACGCACGTTCTACTTTCCTCCTCCATCATATACTGCAACCAAACTTCCACATCGACGATCCAAATGTCTACAGACTGACGGCGAAGTATTCTATTAAAAAGAGATTCTAACTTCTGTCGGATAAATTAATCGATAAATTAAGGAAGAGAATAAAACGATTTTACAGCAGAGCATTTTCGTCGTTTCCTGGTGCACTCTCTCATTTCTAGACCAGAATTTTTTGGGATCGCGTCAACCGGTATGTCTTCTACGTATAGTCTATCATAATTCGATCAATGTTGAACATATTAATTTCACAGTATACGTTTAACAACTCCAAATTAAACATTACTGTTTTCGACAATATTTTACTTTTTTTTTTTTTCTTTTTTTACTTAAACTCACTGCAGAACAGCAAAATAGTAATTCGGTTTTAGATCTTTGTATTCTGCGGTCACGGTGAAATAGTGGATTGAAGTTGGAGCGAAAATTCCTTCATCCGGTGTGATGTGAAGCAGCTTTAAGGGGAAGTAATCCTCTTTCTGTATTCTGTTCACGTTGGCTTGCACGTTTCGTTTCATCCAGGAAAAATGCATGCTTATCTCACTATTTCAAAATTATCGTGATGTGTTTGTGCAATTAACAGCATGTCGAAATAAAATCGTTTCATCGTTGAATTTATGATAACAGAAGTGGTACCTAGTGTTGTTCACAGCAATGATACATTGCCCGATACCGTCAGGAGCATTGGTATTCAGCTTTACGTAATAATCCGCTCTTTCATCTATATGTTTCGCAAACGGTCTCAATTTTTTCAGATGCTAGAATTTTATTTATTTTAATTGTCATTCTTCGTATTTAAAATAATTACTGTATAAATATATGTGTATATACATATTTTTTTAATTGAATTTACAGTATAGATACTTTACTAAGCTGGACAAAATTTGGTTCGTATATTAATCCATCGCCGATTATCTCTGTTTCCAGTAGAGTACAATTGTCGCATAATATGTACAATTTTTCCACCTGATGAAGCAAAAAATAAAACGTCAGGAGCGGATAAGCGGGGAAAGGAAATTAATTAATTTCGAATTCGTTTACGTGAATTCCGTAGGACTCGGGCGAGAAGTACATATGAAAATCCATTTCTTCGTTTGTGTCCAGTTCAAAGTACGCGGGACACATGGTAAAACAGGATAATTTTAAAATATTTTTTTCTGTGACATCCTGTTAAAAAAAATAGAAGAATACTAAATAACATTTTTTTTTTTTTTTTTGTTTTTTAGGTAAAAATATGTCAAAAAAACTCATTTTCAAAGAATTATTCTAGATAGAAAGAAAAACTTTTACCGTGATGTTCATAGAAAACCAATCAGTCTCGCTCATCATGAAAAACAGACCCTTACCGCCGGTATTCTTGAATTTTATTGGCACATAAGCTTCTTCTCCTATAAAAACTTTCTTGCAGTCGAAAGTCATGCTTACGAAATTATTATCCTGCTTCATCCAGCTAGATAAGCTTTCAGAGCTACTTGATGTAGTAGACTAAAAGATTAATGTCACCGTGGCGTATAAAAATATTATTTGTTTACTATTATTCGAACCAGATGCTTCTTGTTGTTCAAGGCCAATTCTTCTTACCACATCATTCGATTATCTTCATCTTTACATTATTTTATTTCCTTTCTTTTTTATTCGTGCTTCAGAAATATCAAAACAAGTAACTTTAACTAATTAGTATACTATGAATAAGTATATAAATATAAAAAAAAAATGTAAGAAAAGCGAGATCATTCACATCCACTTTCGGAGCTGCTTATGAGGGACTTACACTAAGCTACTAATTGAATATCCGAGTAATTTCCCTAAGTGATTCAAAGAAACAAAATTATTTTCAACAAGATCAAGAAAAGAACCTTGACCCACAAGAAGTCAAATGCCAATCACGACAGACTATTCTTATCGTTGACAATAATCAGAATATCGCACTTTCAAATTATCAAATGACGTTGCTATCTCTGGATGCCAAGCCTGGTTCAATAATTCGTCGTGTCTGTTCAAATATCTGAATGATGGTTCTTCGATCAGGCAAGTCCCTATGCAAAGAGAATATTTATCTTATTTCTTTATCATTCTTTTATATTTAGTCAGATCAAATTTCATATTCAATCAGGGTTTGCAACAATAAGTCCAACGTTTAAATTGAATTCATTGGAAGAGAAAGACAGGTGTATATTAAACTCATATTCAAAAGTGCAATTAACAAAAATATTTCATTAGTTGATAATTAATTTATAGTATGTTTGAATGAGTTTTGTTGGTTTACTCAAATTACTAGAGAGTGAAAGTACCTCCCCGTACTGCAGCAATCCCTTTGATTGTATTATTTTATATTTATGTTATTGTTCTTTTATCTAGTGGTTTTTATACCCAACAAAATTGGAGGTTCTTTGTATCCGTGCAATCGGATACTCAGCTGCCTTCCGTGTTGAACGTTTAGCACCAATACTTCTTCCGGTGCGTCAATGTCGTCGCAACGGAACAGAATGATCAATTGCAATTGCATCCCCGGCGGGATGATGCCTCTGTCCTCCACTATGGGCTTCACTATAACCCGAAATTTCGAACGATACGGTCTCCCTCTTATTTGAAATCTCGCTGGCATGTTGCTAATGTTTTGCAGTATAACTGTTTTCTATAACAATGTTTTATTAGAGTCATTCACTCTGCTGTGATTCTCGAATATTCTGTCTTTCAATTTCAATTTCAATTTTGTTTTTAAAGAGAAATCAATCAATGACATATTTATATACCTTATACACCTTCTTCAGTTCAAAATTACGAAATTGGACGTAATTCGTGTTTGCCACCAATATTTTCTTTTGAACTTCAGATCTTATACTTTTCTTCAGATATGGACGTGACACGAAGTGATGTCTGATTGAAAGGAAGATTACGAAATTAAACATTTTCAGACACTACTTGGTAGATATACTTGTCGATACGAACAGTTTTGGTAACGATGTCATGTGCGTTAATGGTTGCTTGAAACTAGCTTTTGGTTTTGGTTCTAGTTTTGATAATTCCAACAGTTTTCTGTATTCATCCCAAATCTTTACTTTTGGTGGTTCAATCGCTAACTCGCTAGGATGTACCTCTAAAAACTTGTTGATCTTAATAACAAGTTAGTAAAGTTGTTGATGCTTCTTTATACCTCAAGTGAGAACTTTATGAAGTACCTAGATCTCCTTCATATTCTTTAAAGTCGGCATCCTTAGGTTTGATCTCTTCATATTTTGGTTCTAAGTCTTCCTGGATTTTACGCCTCAGTGCTTTAATATCAGCTGGACAAGCATTTTGTAATTTATCTTTGTAGCTCTGTAAAATGTAACGATCATTTGGTTATTTTGATTTCTCTGTTTGCTAGTTAAAAAACTGAAGACACTAACGCATAGTAGATAGGTCGATTTACGTTGCAAGATCACGCTTTTTTGAGCAGATTTATCAAAACCACACGACATCTTCCAATTATAATTTCCGTATCGTACTGCACTTTGAAGTCTTTTATTAAGAGACTGCGTGTATTTATTTCTGTCATTATGTTCCATCTGGGTAAAGCTCATTTTGTAGAGAGAATTTACAAATCAATCTTTCATTACAATTAACAAATGAAATCACAAACGAATGCATTGCATGCTTAGTTACTTCAATTCTGTTAAACAAAATTTGAAGGGACATATACATGATGGTTAAGGAACATATGATCGAAATATCGAATATAATATATAATTACAAATCATAGATCAATTTTAAGACTATGATTTATTTGGAAACAATTTTTTTTCTTTATATAAAGGTTTAAAGAATGAAGTCCTATGTACAAAAGGATTATGTTAGTAAAATACTAGGATTTTATATTCCTGGCCGTACATCGTGCAAAATAGTTTTTTCTTATACCGAGATATAATTAAAAATCGTTCTCGTTACGTGCAGTTCTTTCTCTTTTATTGCGAGTCTCAGACTGCTTATAATTAAACGCTTGAATCTAGTTTAATCCTATTATTATTATTATTATTTTTATTATTACTACTACTATTATTACTTTATTATTATTATAATCATCATCATCATCATCATCATTATTATTATTATTATTATTATTATTAACGTTGACGAAAAATCGTCTGATTTCGCTTGCCACAGTTGCGATACAATCACAATAAGGTACACTTATTTATATTTATCATAAACCGAATTTCGTAAATACAAGAATTCGTGTATCTTTTCTTGTTTTTTAAACTCATATGTATAATTGTTCCAACACGCATAAACATTATATGCACGTATTTTTTATGTTTTCTTCTTTTTCTTTTTACGTATATGATATTACAAATTACGCTTTGTACATACAATCTAATAATAATCTAAATACAAACAAGCGACAAATTCTCAACGTTTCCTATCACGCATTTCTATAATACGTGAAATGATAAAACAAGTTTTTCCGTTTTAACATAATATAAAACTTAGTATACTTTCGTTCTTTTCATCAGATGAGTTACAAAGAAGAAAGCGATTATTGTATTTCAATAAGCATTATAGAAATTCGACAAACGTCTTCGATATTAATTATACATGTAATTATCGAGCAATACCTGAAAAGGAATGGGAGCTTGATAATAATGAGACGCGCGTGATCGATCCACCAAACAACACTATTTTTCTTTCCTTTTTTTTAATCCTCTTTTTTTTTTTTTTTTTTTTTTTTTTTTTTTTTTTTTTTTTTTTTTTTTTTNTTTTTTTGTTTTTTTGAAGCCTTATAGAAATTGTGTGTTTATAAGAGTGCACTTATTTTAATTTTTTTTTTTTTTATAGTATACGTAAACAGTCCATGAGACGCAAAAAAAGAAAAAGAAAGAAAATACATTCTTTCTTTGCTTCTTTGCGCTCGTTTATATAATTTACAATGCACGAATTTATGAAATTCGGACGAACATGTTAAACTATAATATAATTCTAACTAGAAATCAAGAGGAAAGTATCAAATTATAATTTATATGTATTTTATATGATGAAGAACACACAGAGTGAAACTAAGTTCAAGCTTTATATAAAACTTCATCGCGATAGATTTCGATTTGTTCAATTTTTGTTTCTCTTTCTTTCTTTCTTTTTTTAATTTCATTTTTAATAGTGTGTATATATATATATATACACACACACACACTATTAAAAATGAAATTTATATATATATATATATATATATATATAATAGTGAATATATATGTGTGCGTGTATATATATATATATACACATACACACACACACACACACAATCTGAGGCGTCGATTCAGCCTCTGTTAATTATCAGTAACTCAGCGAAATCTGGCGAAACGTATCACGTTATATAAGCTTGAACTTTGTATGTAGGGAAATAAAGGTTTTCGTTAAAAGCCTATTATTGTATGGAAAATATAAAACCCCAGATTATACTTCACTATCCTACAAATATAATGCTTAGTTCAAATGTATAATGATATCGTTTTTCAATCGAAGATGCAGTATGCTTTTGTATACTCTTTGTTTCTTCTCTTTTTTTTTATAAATTAAACGAATAAAATTAAAATTTCAGGGAATTTCAGACATTGAAACGTGAATTTCTAAAACATAATTATATATCCATTAATCTAACGTTCTAGATTTCTGTGTAATTGATCCTGTTAGTTTTTCTTCTCTTTTTTTTACAATACATCAGCTACGTGTATCGTTTTGTATTTGCCTCCCTTTTTTTTCATACATCTGTTTTTAACTGGGACAATTGTAAATAATTTTATCCGTTTTAATTGTACGAAGTGAACGTTCTTACATATATACAACCCACGGTCACCCCTTAAGCGTACAACTTCCATTGTAAATTGATTAGTTCGATGCATAATCGTTTATTCATTTCGCATAATATTAACATTAAGTGTCTCTTCACTTGCCAAGTCCGAGCGCAGCGTACTGTTCTTCCGTTACTTCTGTCATCATCAAGTTTCCATCAGGTAAGAGTAAGACCACTCTTCTAGTTCCACCTAATATAATATAAGAAAACTTTAATGTTACAGTATCTGATAAGAAAATCATATCTTTCGCTGTTACTTTTTATTTCTTAGCGTGCTATTTAAAAAAATTTTGACACGAACGATCAAGGTCAGCACATTACCTGGTGTTGGCTCTTCCGCTTGTACAACTTGAGCTACAACTTGACCGTGACCATCACTGTCTTCTTGCCCTTCTGTCACATCCGCCGCATTCGTATTGTCCATGATAGACATCACCATTGGATTTTCAGCAGGTTCAGTTCCACCTTCTTTTACGTAGAACTGCGAGGCTAGGTTTACTTGATCGGGTATCAACTGAGCTACAGCTTCCGCCACAGCATGATCCAATGTTAATACGGATCCCTCGTCTCCTTGTTGCTCCGTGGTAACATATACACATTGTTGCTCGCCATCAGCATCTCGAGTCACTAATAGTGTTTGACCATCCTCAGCTTGGCCAGCCACTTGATAAACGACACCATCCTCCCCAGTTATCGTTACTAAGTTCGAGGTGTCCTCGGCCACTTTCCTTTCCTCCGATATTTTCTCTTCAGTTTTCACATCAGTAGAAGCGATCGCTATCGTGCTAGTCGAGGTAACTGTAGCCGTGGTCAATCCCGGTGCGATCGAGGATTCACTAGCTGGTGCCGCTTCTGTCAACGGTGTTGTCGTCGTAGTGGCTGGCGTAGCCACGGTAGGAGCTGTGTCATCCAAGCAGGGAAGATCTGGCGCAGGAACAGATACATTTGTTAAATTGATCTGCGCTGGTTCGCTGGTCTGAACGATCGTTCCCGTCGTCCCACCAGGACTCATTTCGACTCTCATTATTCCACCACCCTCTGTAAGAGAATCAAGGGAAGGTAGGACTAATTCTGTGGTGGTAGTTGTAGTGGTGACGTCTATACTTTCTGATGTAGCTGTGGTGGTTTTAATGGTGGATAACGGTGTTTCGGCAGATTCAGGTTCTGGTTCCGGTTCGGCCGATTGTTCGACGGGTTCGCCATCCGGTCCGATAATACGTCCCGTCAATGGACAAAGAGTAAACGGCCTTGGTGGACTGTCAGGCTCCGTAGTGGCAATGGTATCGGCTTCAGAAGGTGGAAGTTCCGGTTCACCATCGCTGCTACTCTCTTCGGAGCCTACCTCGTGGAATTCCATATGAAGTCCATCACCCTCCGCCAACTTACTTTCTTTCAGTTTGTTTCCTGGAGTAGCGGCCGTTGGTGTTTCAGGTAACTTCCCTCTACCTCGGCCGGCAGTAGCGCGAGCAGCTGCTAGGAGGCCGCGGCCACCTGGTTTAATGATACCTGCTGCTTCTTGAGCTTTTCTTTTTGCCATTAATAACTTTTGCTGCGGAGATAATAATGACTGTGGCTTACCAACTGGTGTTTTCGGCGACTGTTTAGCCTGTTGCATTGGACTAGTTCCAGATTTTACCACTTGCTTCGACTGTGGACTAAGCATCGCGAACTTCGGTCTAATTTGTGTAACATTTCCAGGACTCACCGAGTTACTTTGCGTAGTTACAGCCGTCGTACGTTTTTGTAGCACCTGACGTGTTTGCTGGGACTGAACTTGTCTCGGGGCTGGCGCCCTAACAGGTGTGCGGATTGTTGATCCGATTCCAAGTACGCTAGTTGGTGTCGTCGCACGCAGTGGAGGTCTCGGTAACAAAGGTCGACCGTCCGCACTGCGTTGGCCTGTAACAGGTCCAGGACGTATTCCTGTACTTATTCTTGGCTGCAAAGTTATGGGAGCCGGCACCGCGGTCACGACATGTATCTGCGGTAACTGTGTCGGATCTGGTTTCGGCTGGATCTTTATAGGCTCGGTTTTCTGTGTACCACCTGCTTTATTCGTAACAGGCTTAGAAACTACTTTCATCTGCGTTACTACTTGACTTCCATCCATTTTAGAAACCACTTTTACCGGCGTTACAGAATTCGATTGCGATGCGGATATTACTTGCTTCCTCACTACGTTAGTATTATCTCGATTTTGAACCATCAAAACACCTTGCGTGGTCGGCGAACCTTTTACAGCCAATTTCCCGCTAGGGGACGAATCCAACTTGATGATGCCATCTTTCCGTGACATTACATAAACACCGGACGTTAAGTTTGGCATTTGCTTCGGGTCAACTTTAACAACTCCTTTGGCATTCGCGACTAAAACCGGTGGTTGGTTAGATTTTGCTCCTTCGGGAGATTGAAGTCCCAATGAAGTCGCAAGATCTGTAGACGAACCACTTGCTCTGTTAGACCCGTTTGATTGAGCATTGGCACGATTAAACGCGCGTTGAATCATATCGCTTCGACCCAACAATCTTTCCTCCTCGGACTCTCCAGTCCAATCTTCGTCACTACCTGTGTCGCCTTTCGTTCGTTTCGCAGCGCTACTGCCTCCATCCTCGGAATCACTCTCGGAGTCATCAAGCCTCCTCTTCCCTAGTACTAAACAAATTTAGAAATCTTGATATTTTCCTTACATTCGCGACGCATATGAAGATTGTTAGAAAAAGTACAAGTGCCAATTACAATTAGGTTACATTGCATAGATATACATACGGTCATTGTCTTCATCTTTCATAGAACCGCACCATTGCTTTACTTGATCCATTGCTTTTGATTTGCTTGATCGCATAGGTCGTCTGTATACAGAGAATTTGTCATTTTAAATTTATACTATTATTACCAAATGTATGAAACACAGAATGTTGTATAAACTGTAAAATGTAATTGTCTTACCCTACTTGAGCTGCAGTACTTGGTCCAGGTTTAGCTTCTGTTTTTATAATTGTTTTCTGAGCAGGATGACCGCCTCGTCCTGCTGCCTTTGTGTTACCCTGCTGCTGAGCAGCTTTCAATTCTTTTTTTTTAGCAAGATTTCTTTCAAATTCTTCTAACAAATGTTTACACGTAGCTACATGTTCAGCAGGTTCCCATCTATTGTGTTCACTATAATTGTTTGTGTATTTTGAATGTTTTTTGCAATGTTGATTATTATGTACAATAATGTACTATAAATTAACTTACTGTCCGAAACCTTCCCATTTTAATAGATATTCCGAGCATCTCTTTTTTGGATTAAATCGTTTTGCTAATATCTTTTCTACTATATATTCTTCGTCGCTTGAATCTCGATCGTCATCGCCAGCTTTATTAGATTTAATCTATAAAGATGGATATTATTAACTTTTTACATATACATCGAAATATTATTGAGGTGTAAAGAAGTTAACCTTAAGTTTTATCGTTGGTCTCAATTTTGGTTTCTCTCTCTTTTCTACTTCGTCGAAGGATTCATTGCTTTTTTGATTCTTTGCTTCTACAGTTTTATTATCCTTTTTACTATCGTCTTCTGGTTGTCCATTTCTAATTACTTTACGAACAACTACTGGTTTCCCTGCGAAAGTACAAAATAATTTTAGTACAGTGTTCATTAAAATAAAATTATTGCAAAATATATACCTTCTGCATTAGTAGTTATTTGATTCTGCCTTGGTACATCCTGCATTTTTGCATTGCTGATTTTCGTGAATGTTTGAATAGTTTTTCCAGCTGCGATCCATGAATCCCTTATGTGCGTATCCATTTTGCACCATTTTTGATACAGTTTCCATGAATTTGTTGAGTCTTTATCTGAACTCTCCTGCTGGATTTGTGAATCTTTCCATAAAAGGAAAGCCCACACTTGTGCTTTTTGTTCATTCTGCAAAAAGTTAAAATAACATAATACGTTGTATTAATATCATTATTACTTAGCATGTCAAGTAAAGATTACTAACATTACTATTTTCACGAAAATGTGAAATTTGGGTACAAGCGCCTTCTTTTGTACGATGCTCTTGAAATTCTTCAATAAAATGAAACACTGAATGGCACTGCCCACAAACAAGAACATCTAATCTTCCCATCTCTTCCTGTGCAGCTGATAACATAACAAAATTCGTTACTTTTTTATTCAATCGTGCTAATGGCAGTACAAGTTTCTTTTATATTTTGATCAGTACACTGACATACCAATGATCACTGACTTTTTGTAATATACTATAATACAAATTATCTCTTATGAAACTGTTCAAAAGAATACATGTATACAAGTTTCAAATTCAATGATCTTTGCTGATATATTACAAACATTACACAATTATGTCACAAGACTGGAATAAGCAAGGTTTTTAACAATACCTTTTTAACACATTCTAAACAATACCTTTAATAGCAGTAGGATTACTACTGATGGCCGAAGGGCCATCACTTCCTTCCATGTTGTTTAATTAAGTAATAAAATCTTTATCCTCGAAGTTTCTTTCTAAAAAAAACAAACAAATAAATATAAAATTTGCTTCTTACTTTTGCAACATATACAATGAAACAACTAATCAGTAATAATACATTAATCAGTAATAATACATTTAAAAAAACTAATTTCATTATTCTACAACTCTTCAAATAATACACATTGTGAATCACTATCCACTTGATGTATCAACATGAATATATAATAACTCTCCTCTACAAACGAATCTTTCGACATTTCACAAGACCTATATTTATAATTAATCAATTATGTAGTAAAAAAAAAAGAAGTCAATTATGTATCAAAACATTGTGTCATGTAAAAATGTTCCATTCTGTGTAAGTAATAAATGTTATGTACCACTTGCAACGTATATTAATTGGACAGTGCGTCAATGAATCTTGTCAAATGAATTTTTCAACAGTCAAGCAAACGTTTTTCACCGAACAAACGGGCACAAAAAGAAATGACGTTGCCTGGCGTTGCAAGAAAAGAAGGAACCGCGACGCTCGATGTTCGAAGTTTCGCGGGTGTCCGGGGAAAATTCACATGCGGCACGCCGGCGTGGAGATCGAGCGGCGAGCATTTTTCTAACAAGACACCACCACCGTCGTCGTTACGTTGTAACAATACGACGGCTTGCTCGACGCACACATCCCGTCGTTAAATAATATTCAAAACCGGTCCGCACGATTCAAAAAATTAGTCGTCGCGGGCAAATCTTTCTTTTCTTCTCTCTCTCTCTTCTTCTTTTTCCTTTTCCTTCTTCTTTGTTTCCTCTCCGCGGACCCTTTTTTTTTTTTTTTTATTTAAATTAAATGAATTCCCGCATAAATGGCAGGACGTCGAGGGACACGCAGTACGGAGTCATTGTAAACGCGGCCAGTGGCGTAAGTTACCAACGAATAAAACTCACAGATAAGTTCGATCTTGAGATAGCAGCCGGCTCCAACGTGATTGATCGTTACCGGTACGGAACGATTATTCTAGCTGCTGGCAATGCGGGCGTTCAGAATCCACGAAAACATTTAGAAACGATGCCATTGCCGCTGCCGCTCGCTACAGGCTAGTCCTCTGTCTATCATGAGCCGATGCTCGTCAAGATGGCTCTCGTCACGAAAGCTCTCCCCGACTATTCACTTCCTGTCTATCCATGAATATTTTCCGAACACACTTGGCCCGTTGTCGATTTCAATCCGACCGGTGCCACGAAACCAACGCGATGTCGACTTACGTCTGGCAGGCCGTGGAAAAAATTTTGATTCCCTCTTTCGATCTGGAATTTAATTGCCGTTGCTGCACGAGATGAGTATGAAAACAGTGATCGCGTCTGACGACAGTGGCGCCATGGCGCCTGCCCGCCACGGCAACGGCTCGCCTTTTTGGCGGGAACACGTTGCCCCATTAATTTCCCTTTTTCCCCTTCTGCCAGGGACGCTTCGTCTATGACCGCGTATTTTACGCTTGGTGTGTCGCGCCCGAGAGGGATTACGAGAGAAACGAGAAGAAATTACGCTCGGAAGACTGGTGAGACTTTACCCTGCTCATTGCCCGTTCAAATATACCGCTTCTCCTCGACGAATTCGTCTATGTTCCGGCTATGTTGGATCCGAGTATAGAAAAGGCGAGCTTATGTTAATTGATGTCGAGACAATTTCGTATGTAACAATCGTCGGTTATTGCGGGTTGATCTACGAGTTTTGCATGTGATCAACTACTATTTGTCCTGATCGGCAGATGAAATTTCAGATGCGCTGCGAGGCGTTTCCCTTCGTATCTTGACGCGATTCCTTTGATCTGGATTCGGAAGCGATTCAGAAGAACAAATAAATCCTCCGTATTGAACGGGACACCGCGCGAATGCTGTGTGGTGCACATGGATTTTTCATTGGAATTCGTCACGTCTCTTCCAAGGATTTCTTCCCTCTCATTGCAATTTTGTAGCGTCAATGTCTAGAAACTTGTTAAAGAACTTGTATATTAATTTTTTCAGTTGCAACGTCGACTTGTTTGTAGTGTCGGCGGCAATATAAACAACATTAACCTTATTTCCTCGCGTGATCAAACCAAATCTATAATATAAAGTAAGCATCGTTTCAGACTTAAAAAAGAAAGTTTAGACTGTATTTTCTTAATTAAATTTAATTAAACAAATAGGTTGAACGTCTGATCATGATGTTTGTTTCAGAAATTAAAAAATGGCTGATGAAGAAGAAGAGAAAGAGTATAGATGGGAGACTGGTTATGAGAAGACATGGTATTGAAAATATTTTTTCAATTACTCGAATCGTCGTATGCATAATCACGCAAATAATTTGTTATGCATTTGGTATACAGGGAAGCAATTAAGGAAGATGATCACGGATTGTTGGAAGCATCAGTTGCTGATATTATCCACAATGCTAAAAGAAAGCGTCAGATGGAAAAGAAGGTTGGTGCCAGATTAGGAATGATGAGGCACCTTTATATAATTCTAGACGCTTCTGAATCGATGTCTATTCAAGATTTGAAACCGACTCGTTTCTTATGTTCCTTGAAGGTACCAGTTGATATATGATATAGCAGTTGTGTATATCATATTTGCTTATAAATGGAACTTGATTTAAGCTTTTAGAAGATTTTATTGAAGAGTTTTTTTATCAAAACCCTATAAGTCAGTTAGGAGTAATTATCACAAGGAACAAAAGAGCAGAGAAAGTGAGTGAATTAGCTGGAAATTCTAAAAAACATGTTAAAGTAAGTTTTCTTGTGGGGCATTTACTAATTTTATTTTGATTTACAAGTATACATTTTTATATGTTTGTAGGAAATGCAAAACATGCAACAGATTGCTCCAACAGGTGAGCCTTCATTACAAAACTCTATAGAACTAGCATTAAAGTCACTACGTCTTCTACCATCACATGCTAGTAAAGAAATACTCATAATAGTGGGAGCACTCACAACATGTGATCCAGGAGATATTAATGAAACTATTCAAGTACGCCATATATACTATGACTGTGCCAGGAGATATTAATGAAACTATTCAAGTATGTCTTATGTGCTATGACCATACTAAAATGTAACGATTAATTTTTGGTTACAGAACATGAAGACAGATTCTGTCAGGTGCAGTGTGATAGGATTAGCTGCTGAATTATATATTTGTAAAAGAATGGCAACAGCAACTGGTGGAGAGCATGGTGTTGCATTGGACGATAAACATTACAAGGAACAGTTAAATGCGCACATAGATCCTCCACCAGCTGCTACTAGATTGGATGCTGCTCTTGTAAAAATGGGTTTTCCTCATCATGCATTACATTCTTCTGCGAATGATTCAACAATGGCAGTTTGCATGTGGTAAACAATTTTTAAATCACTTCATAAATAAAATATTCTTTTCATAGTAAAAAAGCATTTTTTTTCTTTTTTACAGTCATGCAGAAAATTCAGATGAATCTGTTAAACTTCTTAGTACAGGATATCTTTGTCCTCAATGTTTGAGCAAACATTGTGAACTTCCAGTAGAATGTAGAGCATGTGGATTAACTTTGGTATCTGCTCCACATTTAGCACGGTCCTATCATTATTTATTCCCTGTTGAACCTTTTAAAGAAGTTTCATATAGTGGAACTCCTTCAACTTGTTATGGTTGTCAAAAGATATTGTCTCAAAAAGATAAGAAGGTACGATTAATAAGAAAAACGTATGAATATAATTTATAAAATTTATGAAATATAAGTTATAACTGTATCTTCTTCCAGGTGTACACTTGTAATAAATGCAATCAAACGTTCTGTTTAGACTGTGAAATATTCATCCATGAATCTTTACATACATGCCCAGGCTGTGCTACCAATCAAGATACATATCAAAGATCCACAGATAGAATTTAACTAATAATTAATAAAAGTAATTAATAAAATTAATAACTTTAGTTGTTTTAAACAAAATATTTTATAGAAATTATTATTTTGTAGACGAAGAATTTTGTATTGTAAAACTGGGTCATGGATGCTCGTACAAAAGATATTTTCTCTGAAGAGAAATGAATGAATGAAATGAATCAAAAGACAATAATCAATGAAAGTTTATTTCATTTTTTTTTTTTTTACATTACGTATATCTTTGACATGACAAAGTCAGACTTCGCAATATACGTGCAATAAAATATATTGATTCTACTAAAAATATATTTCAATATATAACGTTTTCAAATTACAATAATTGATCTGTTGCCTTATTAACAGATTCCGGATTTAGAAAGTCTTATTATAAATACAAGTTCACTTAAACGAAAGGAAAACAAAAGAATTGAAGTTGTTTGTGTACATTTGAGTGATATTACAGGCTTCTTTCCGCCGAGCAAAGAATCCGAAGATTTTCGAGCGGTAACGTGGCCGCTTTAAAATCATGGTGGGAGGTGATTGAAGTTTATTAGCTAGCAGACAGATGGAAGCGAGCTTCGTGATATTAGAGCACATTATTAGTTTGCGATCGTCCTCCGGTGCGACCGGTTTCACGGTGTCGACCTACTTCCGATTCAATTACGTATGTTCATCCTGTCCGGACAAAGTGACTTTACATATGAGAAATTTTTCCTAGTTTCCTTTCTAACGCGCATCTTTTAACTCAGGTAAGGATAATGTTATTCACTAATGTTTTACGTTTTCCCCAATAAATAAGCAATAAATGTCCAATATCATTTCCCCTTTGCATACATGTAATTAACTTTATATTAATGTATGCATAAAATAAATTTACATACGCGTAAACGTTTTAACGCGTTTAGAATAATTTGTACAATTTGTATGATTGTTCAAGGAGAATGTTCTATGAATGCGAGTGCGCTCATATATGCGCGTATTTCATTTCTTATCTCCTTTTACAAATTAATACTTTTGACTGTATGTTTATGCATGAAAATCGGATAATTTTTTGTTCTTTTTGTTCATTCTTTAAATAGAATTTTATGTAGAAATGAACATGAACACGTGTATTTTAGATTAACATAAACGACAGTAAGTAAAAGGTGGAAATAGATGGTTGTTACCGTTTTGCAATATTTCCCTGCGAAATAGAAATTAATCACCGTGAAATGATCTTGTATTATCATACATTATTGTATTAAGAAATTTATACATAGTATTTATTATTTTTGTACATATTTTAATACATTAGTTAAAAAATAAGTAGTAATAAGTTATTCAATATCAATGTCAACAGAAAACCTAATTTATCACACAGATTATAATTTAATTTCGACTCGATTTCTTAAAAAGGAAAATAACCGGAATTGTTTAATAACAATTGATTGTTGATTTATGTAATCTTAAAATTAATTATAGCGAATGTATATTTTATCAGTTGAGAAAATTAATTTAATTGTCATTGGTGACTTATATCATGATCGATTTGTCGAAAGGTCACTTTAACTTTAATATTCGTTCTGCAAAATGATTGATACCATTAGATCTATTTAGAAATATTTTAGATAACAAGCTTCATTTCATTAGTAAATGATATATGTATTATGAAACAATATTAACCACAAATTTGATTAAATGAAACGATTTATCTTTATCTTTATCTCAAAATTTACTCTCGATAATTTTATTTCCAATAATCGGAGACTGTCGTTCTTCAAAATTTAACGTGAGATATTAATAGAAACTCAAAGGTTTACTCAGACAATGAAATGACAGGTAATTGCTGATAGAAATTGATGAAACCCCACTTTTTTATATAATAATCTGCAACAGAGAATGCAATTTTATTTTCAATCATAACGCTACTTTTCAGATTTCTTATCCGAGTTTACGAAAGCGGTGATATGATAAAAAGGATACGAAATATCGATCCTGATTTTCTAATTGTAATTATCCATCAATCGGACAACAAACTGACTAATTCGAATGATTTGTTTATTCCATCGCAATGCCAGTGATTTATTTCATCGATTAATTTAAAAGAAACCCGGTAACTTTCAAGCACACGGTTTTTAGAAAATCCAATATTGTGAACTAGCGGCAGGTTGAAACTGATTCTATACCATAGCTATACCATAAATGGCCTACGCCAGAAAATTCTGTTGTTGCTGGAATAGACAGAGAAATAGAGTGGAATGGCAATACCAAGGATCAGTGTGAGAATAACAATGGCTACTTACTCTGTGCTCGTTCTCTCGAAAAAGAAAAGAAAAAAAAAAAAGAAGAATGTTTAGAAAGATTATACGTTACATGATATATATCTGTTGTGCAGCATAACGTTTATCACGTGCATGATTTTCTTTTACTCTATAATTGTGCAGCGTGGATACTAAAAGAACTCCTTTCTCTTTCATTAGTACTTTCAATCCGCATAGCTGGCTCTGTAAGTTTTGATACTCCAGCTAAGGATACGTGCCCCGTGAAAAGAATTTTGCAAGAGATTAGTATTGCGAAATACCTCGGTGCCATGGAATCTTAATTGTCCTTTCGTGGAAGGAGCGACTTCAATTACGATTACATCTGTATCTGTACATCCGCGAAACGATCTCGAAGCATTGTTATTGTTTATCATTTCTATTTCATCATGAATTATCATGTTCTTGTAATTGTAAAGTGTTTTTTTTTCTTTTTAGAACTCGTTCTCGTCGCCTCGTTACTGTCGGCCTTTTTTTTCAGGCGGTCATGAAAGCGAAAAATATATAGATTTCAAGGATCGGCGAATTGTAATCGATACTTACGCACATGATACGTATACTAATGTGCTTCGTATCACAAACGTCATGTACAAAATATCGCTACTGTTAATCGTTGATTAACTGATATCAAGCTGTGCGTGATAATAATCGCACGTTTGTTTAACGGAAGATCATATTTGTTTAACAAGCAGCTTATCGACACTTGCTTGTCCGCAGATGTATTTGCGCATCGAGTCGCAACATATCGAGTCCCCGAGTTAATTTGGACGATCTTCTGTGAATAAATTATACATATAATCGGTGAAGTTAACGTAGAACTCGATTAATCTGGATAAACAAACTGTTCTTACACTTGGGCAACTCGTCTTTTCTCGTCTCGAGCTCGTCTGTTTCGGAATCTCTCCCTCCGTTTAATATTCACGAAATTCTTCTCGTCAATAAGAGGGTGACACCAATTCCTCGACAATTCCCGCAAGTGTCTATAGATTTATTCCACTTTACGTGGAAAAACAGTTTGGACTATCGTTGGCTGGCTTATCAATGACGGTTCGAACGACGATTAAGAAACACCGAGGGTACCCTCGGCCTTACCCGGTGTCAGACATCGGTGGCCTGATTGGTGAAATTGCTAAATGGTCCGCGTACAATTTGTAAATAAAAGACATTACGCCGAGATTTGTCCGAGGGGAACCGCGCAATGGGGACACCGGTGTTTCGCCTTAATTGGTCTGTAACCTTGTCACATTGACCAGCCTCGGTTGTACGCTCTTCGTCGCGCCAACGTCACGAAGGATCAACCAGAAAAATCTGAACAATGCGCCGAACGATCGGACAGAGTGTTCAGGTGCATAAACAAGATTGATAACGTGTTCGAGCGTGACGTGTTCGCAGAGATAAGATGGTGAAGATTACGAGGAATACACGAGAGAGAGAGACAGAAGCTGCCAAACGCTTCGACGAGGATCTCTGTGAAATCTTAATCTATTATCTTCGCACAGATCGGGCAATCTGAAGGATGTTTCGAAGAAAAATACTTGTACCCTATCTCATTTAGCCGATATTACGGACTTTAATTACGAAGTGAAGGTAACTACGAGAATTGTTGCTCCACTTGAGAGATTGTAAATCGTGACGCATGTCACTTAGGTGTCGTAAATTCGCCGAATTCAGAATTTCACGATCGTTAATCTTCACGTTTTTTTTTTTTTTTTTTTGGTATTTTTCCATGCTCGATGCCCGCTTCAAGTTCCCTTTAGGTGTGAAATTTTACGCCACGTAGGCCTCGTCTGATCGATGACCAACATGTCATGAAACATTCCTGTTGCAAGTGGAATAGATCTTTCTCTCTTCCAAGTTCCACGAAGAGGATACATTATATTCACGACGATTATCTACGTAGCTGTCATTACGAAACTGGCAAAAGACGAATTCTCGTAATTCAAACATAATCTCACGGTTATTAGCATATACACGCGTCGCGAACGCAACGTGTAATTAATCACAGTGACGATCGGAGAATCCTAACGCGCAAGAGGTAAAATAATAGAAATCCAGATGCGTTACGCGTACGGCCGTAAATACGTAACGGGTGATAGTTATTCCCCGTTTTCCTTTTTAAATTACCGATCACGTTAATCGCTTAAAGAGATCAAGGTGATCCGCCAACACACAAACAATCGCGAATGGGAATTCTTGTGTAAGACTTCTGTCAATACGTTTCCATTCTCGGATGAAGGAGTAGTAATTTATTGAAGATGCGATTAACTCGTCGAGCGTACTCTGACAGTATATTTTCAAGATATAATATAGTATTATATATAATATAATATTAGAAATATTTATAATATATTAATTATATATTTATAATATTATAATTCTAATATTAGAAATATTAGAATATAATATATTCTAATATTTCTGTTAATTATTACATAATAAAATACACTAATATTAGAATATTATAATTTAATATTAGAATATTATATACAATATAATATTACAAATATTAGAATATAATATAATATTTCTATTAATTATTATATAATAAAATACACTAATATTTAATATTAGAATATTATATATAATATAATATTAGAAATATTAGAATATAATATATTCTATTATTTCTGTCAATTATTATATAATAAAATACACTAATATTTAATATTAGAATATTATATATAATATAATATTAGAAAGCTTACTGTGTAATCATTTAATTAAAAAGAAAAAATCTATCTTCTTCTTCAAAAAAAAATTATCTTCTTACATAAATATTTTAATTTAATGTATAATATATATTTAATTTAATATAATTTAATCAAATTTAATTTTGATATATATTAATTCAATATAAATGTTTTAATTTGATATAAAATGTTCTAATTTTTTCAAATTGTAGGATCTAGATGGAAGAAGAAGTAATGGAAAAAATTCTAAATAAATTGTTGAAGTTTCTTCCTATAAGAGGCATAAGTTCGGAAATCTTCGACATCTTCGCCAGAGAATTTTTATTACTCGCACGCAAAATACCCAGAATTTAATCTTTCGGTGCAAAGCACCGATAATTATGCGAATTACTCGTTGTGTATTTTATTTCGGTACTGTGGACTGAATGTGTGGCGTATTTCATCTGATTTCTGCGAGAGAATTATCCTTGTTCAACACTGTTCTTCGCGTCTTTGCGAATGTTATTCTACTCTTGTTTGCAACGTGTGACAACTCTGTTGAATGCAATTTCATTAAAATTGCTAGTTACAGGGACATAGTTGTGTAACAGACACATCTGTGAAGAATGTTCCGTTCCATTTTTACACACAAGATAGAAAACAATTTTGTCAGACAAAATTAAACGAGTTTGAATAATGTATGACCTGACGTATGTATACATCACTGAAGATGTTACTTGGAGATTTATTACTCGTTTCTATCTTTCTAATGGAAACGGATTCATTTTTTTATTTTCTATACGAAAATAGCGAAGAACGTAGGTCGAAAATTAATTAACTTAGATCTCCAATTCTGAAACATATTTTAACTTGAATTCTTTTTTTTTTTTGTAGAACTTGTCGAACGAAAGATGAGGAAAGCGAGAGTACAGGAACACCGCGTTACATCATCCTCAAGTTCTATCCCAATTCCCAAAGTCAGAGCCGAAATATTCTCCAATCAATCTTCAAACTGCTTTCACAGAGAATATTGGTTCGCAAAGAAATTCGTTGCTGCATGCAAGACTGTTTCATTGCAGTTAAATTTTTTTGTGTTCAGTTTCCGCGCGAGCTTGATCATAGCAACTGGTTTACTTGAAGGACACTCGCTGGTGTGAGAAATGATCGAATGCGTCGGATTTTTGCTTGACTGGTTTATTTACTGAACTGTATCAGAAGATTGAATCTTGAGACAGCTGATTCTACCTGAGATTAAAATAGTTCTGATTAATTCTGAAGTCCAACTGATGACGATTTGATTCTAACGTTATTTCTCAGTGGATTTCTAGAAGATTTTCGTCTTCCCTTTCAAAGACTCTGGGGAGGATCAAGTCAAAGGGAGAGGGACATATTAAAACCAAAAAAGTTAAAAAAGTATGAAGACAGTTTCCAGAATTCTTCACTATCATCTTACTAACTGGGGGTGGAGGGCTTGTGAGTAGATCCATCGCCCTTTTGGGAGGCACTTTGTTCGAGTCATAAATTAGTATGTATCTACTGGGCTTAACAATTTTCAAAACTACACTACGACCAAGTATATATTTGTTAACACAGCATAAGCTGTCGACAGTTCACTCATACTCATCACTATATATAGTGTCAATCAAGTGTTACGTGTATTTTGTTTCATTGTGCATAAATTAATCTATGATACAGCTCTGAGCTGTACGAATACATGTTCACTTGTTTCATTTGGCGTTGACACGAAATAATAGTTCCATGGAGATGATTGCTCGCACGAGAGCCGCAAGAAATGTTGCTGGCCTTTCTAATGCATTTCAGGAAGGCAAGCATTGAATTTACCTGCCCAGTAATCTAGTCATTATAAAATTTTCATGATATCTCATTGAATATTAAGATTGTTCAGACTGTGAATTGAATTTATGTTGGAGTTCCAAAGTTTCGAATGTATATACATTTTATTATATTTCTTTTATTCAATGTCACGTTTTAAATGTGTCGTCCCGATAATTTTGATTAATCTCTATTCTGATTAACCATTTGGGGGAGAGAAATCAATCGTTTTGGAAAAATTTTGCGATACCGCAGTTACAAAAGATACGAGCAAAGTGTTTGTATCCTTTTTCTCGATTATCTTTTGTATCTTTGTTACAAATTAACAATGTTACGATATTTCAAATCAGCGTTTTCGATAAGATGATATTTCATTTATATTATTATGAAAAAATATAATAATATCCACATCACATCAAAAATATGATAATATTTAATAATAATAACTCTTTACAGAACTCTACAGTACTCCATTTATTTGAATCAAATATTTTAGGCAATCTCTCTCTCTCTCGCTCTCTCTCTCTCTCTCTCTCTCTGGTTGAACTTGCTTATTTAAACTTATTCAAACTCCTATCACATAAACAATCTCTAGGAGAGAGAAGAACCATTGAACTCCAATTATATAAACTATGTTTGTTTCTCGATAAGTTCGCATAAACGCTTGTACTTGGATGCTATGTCATAATATAAAAAAAAGTATGTCAGGAAAGATAGATTTGCAAACGAATAGCTCCGTGCTTCGCTACGGAATGTACAATTATCGATAATTGTAATTTTAGCGATAATTTTCACGAAACGCCTTATCTCTTCTTATATAAATATACTTATCGACGCTCGAAAAACTTGAAGTTTCACGCTGTCTGTTATCATCGTTTACCGTCTCGTGAACTTCTCTACTGTTTGAATCGTTTATGTCGATTTAGCACAGATCAAACTAAGAGGAGACGCGTGTGAAAATTTGAAAAACAAACGTGAGCGTGACTTCAAGTGGCCTAGCATATTGACAAACATTCTACAGATATAACTCTACCTAACAAATACTAAATTTAATCCACTATGTGATCAAGCATTCACAGTCCAAATAAATAAATAATAATGATAAAATTCGGCTTAACGCTCCACGATTTGTTCAGACTTGTGTACAACAGTAACATCTTTTATTTATTTCCAGATGTGGCATTCCGAGTTTGAAGTTTGGATAACTGCGAGTTGTTTTCTTCTTGTCCAAGGCACCGAATCGCCTAAACACCTCACTTTTATCGGCGCTTGAACAATACCGGATGAACCACCATTCTTGGAACCAGTGAATCTTAAAGATACCTTAAAGCTAAAGGAAGACCACGGCTAGGAATTAATTATTCACCGCTACATGTGCATATTAATCATAATCGTATTCAGTTTCACGGAATTGTAACTTCGTTTGACTTATGTTTCGTCTTAAATTGTATTTTTCGTTAAACTTCTGTGCTCTCTCAAGCTGTAGATCTTATCCTTTTACATTATCAGTCCATTTGTCAACTTTCAAAATGCTGTAAAGCAAACTTTCAAACTTTCCCTTATCATTGAACTTCGCTTCATAGAGTTATTAACCCGGGATTACCCACCTGGGGGTCTAGCGCAGGTACATCCCGGCGACCCGGGTTAACAGAAAGCGAACAATTCAAATTCAATTTCCTTTGTCCCTTTCACTTTGCTCTCGTGGAGATAATCTCCAAGGAAATTCTTTCGCTTCGATTTCAATCTGTTGTGAGGAACGTCCGACTGAAACGAAAAGCTGACCGGCGAATGTTATTTCAGGCGAAGGTGAAACGATCGGAAGTGAAAAGGCTCGATTGCCATGGCGAGCCAATTATGGAAGGTACTGTCCCGAAGACGGACTGAAGACGACGTCACGGACAAACACGAGCTAGCGAGGGTGTTGGGTTTGTTCGACCTCACGGCGCTTGGCGTCGGTTCGACCCTCGGTCTCGGTGTCTACGTCCTCGCCGGCAGCATCGCCAAAGAGACGGCTGGCCCTGCCGTCTGCATCTCCTTCCTCATTGCTGCCATCGCTTCCGCATTTGCCGGTAAATTGGGCTCGCGTTCGCGCCAGTTGCCCGGACATTGACAATTTGTTCTGATTAAAAACATTATCAGTTGATGAACCGGAAAAAAAAGGAAGATTCACACTACCGTCCGTTAAGTCGCCCGCGAGACTATACTATATTTAGTTGATACTAGTATGAATGATTTATACTATATTTAGTTGATACTAGTATGAATGATTTATACTATATTTAGTTGATACTAGTATGAATGATTTATACTATATTTAGTTGATACTAGTATGAATGATTTATACTATATTTAGTTGATACTAGTATGAATGATTTATACTATATTTAGTTGATACTAGTATGAATGATTTATACTATATTTAGTTGATGCTAGTATGAATGATTTGCATAAATCATCCACATTGTAATTCCAAGGGGCACGTGTCGTTGAAGCATACGTTTAAATTTGATTGTAATTGAACACGTGTTATGTATAGAGCTACAGTGAATACACATTTGCAGACGGGAATGTAAATGCTTCTGTTATGTTAATTTAAAGAATGTATCTTCAATAGATGAGGATGTTAATACATTTTTGAATTTCGCAGGAATGTGTTACGCAGAGTTTGCCTCCAGAGTTCCCAAGGCAGGGTCCGCGTACGTTTACAGCTACGTGACAGTGGGAGAGTTCATTGCATTCATCATAGGATGGAATTTAATTTTGGAGTATATAATTGGTGAGTTTACGCGCTGTCGCTCACAGATAAAGATTACTTATTACCGAGGAGTAATTAATTTTATCGAAACGTATCAGATTAAAATGTTTTGTATGATAAAAATGTTAAAAATTGTTACACATCGATGGGAATTATTGATTGTTAAATTCGTGCATGTGTTTCTCGATTAGGTACAGCGAGCGTCGCTCGGGGGCTCAGCGGTTACTTGGATGCTCTGGTTGGAGATGTGATGCGCAAAACGTTACAGGCCGCGATGCCTATAAACATCGAATATCTGTCAGAGTATCCAGATTTCTTCGCATTTGGTGTAGTAGTACTTCTTACAATCCTGCTCAGCGTGGGAGTGAAGGAATCGTCAATTTTAAATAATATATTCACTGTAATAAACCTAGCTACTATCGTGATAATCATAGTGGCAGGATCCATCAAAGGTAATAAGTTCGCAGTTGTCGTCTAATATTAACTGATTAAGGAATTGTTCGTTCTCAATATCATTCTCGTGTCACTTCTATCTCACTTTTTCCATGTCGTCCAGTTGCCTGATTATTATCTTCTGTTTCACTGCTTCTCTTCAATCGCGATTTACTTAAGTTCTCAATATCAAACAAATATTTATGAAATTGTGTACTGAAAACAGACAAATATTTATGAAAATGTAATTTAATTTGCCTTATCGTTTGATGATTCTGTCGTGACCCTTGTTAATATGGCTGTGACCTTTTTAGCTGACCCAGCTAATTGGAGGATACCGGTAGAAGATATACATAATGCAACGAAAAACCCAGGATCGGGAGGCTTTATGCCCTTTGGCATAAGCGGAGTGATGATCGGAGCGGCAAAATGTTTTTACGGTTTCGTCGGTTTCGATGCTGTGGCAACTACCGGTGAAGAAGCTAAGAATCCTCAACGCAATATACCCATAGCCATCGTTATTTCCTTAATTATAATCTTTACGGCTTATTTTAGTATCTCGACCGTGTTAACTATGATGTGGCCTTATTACGATCAGGTATATTTGTAGACGCGTGAACTTAATATACATCTTCTTGTTGTTACGCTTATAAAAAGTGTTTTGTATATTCAGAACGCCGATACGCCGTTTCCATATGTTTTCGATCAAATTGGATGGCCTACCGTTAAATGGATTGTTAATATTGGCGCAGCATTTGCGTTGTGTACGAGCGTGCTCGGCGCGATGTTTCCCTTGCCAAGGATACTGTACGCGATGGGCAGCGACGGAGTGATTTTCAAGCAACTTGCAATCGTACATCCAAAAACGATGACACCTATCTTGGGCACAATGGTCGCCGGTTTACTTACAGGAGTCATGACACTTATTTTTAATCTTCAGCAACTAATTGACATGATGTCCATAGGAACGTTGTTGGCATACACAATAGTGGCGGTATCCGTTTTAATATTGAGGTACGAGATAACAATACTCAAATATATTTACACATTTGCTTTCTTACGTTACTACATGTTTATTCTATCATTTTAGATATCAGGCAAACAAGGAAAATACATCAAATGTTCATTCCGCATCGGCAATGAATGAGTACAAAGTAACACCGGTCAATATTTTAAAACAAATTATTAATTTACAGAATCAGAAAGAGATAACTGAGATGTCAAATAAAGTTGCAACATGCAGTATTGGAATTTTATGTAAGTCTCAAATTTTAACACACAACCAAGATTGTTCTTTACACATTTTATTATTGTTGCAGGTATCGTTATATTTGTCACAGCAATTTTTATTAATTATACAGATACCACAGCATTAGGCAGCAATGTGATAGAATTAGTGATATTAATCGTACTTGTAAACATATTGTTATTAATAATGGTTATTATTGCAAGACAACCTACCCAAGATATTGACTTAGCATTTAAGGTGAATGAAAGAAAGTGAAGTGGATCCTTGTATTGCGATGAAAAAATTATGACCAATACGCAATAAACTGTATTTAACATTTTGTCATACTTTTCGATTCTTATTTAACAAGGTATTATATCTCTTGTGAACTTTTTGTTTAATAATTTGTTAAAGACCATGAATGCAAATTTGAGTTTGCACCAGCAAATTCGTATAACATTAATTTCCTATAATGTAGGTATTATTGTCCGTATTGTACAAGGATCCATTGTATAACAAAAATATTTAATGTTATGTTTAATCATTTTTTTCATTTACAGGTACCGTTAGTACCACTTCTTCCATGTTGTAGTATTTTCATAAACTTTTATTTGATGTTGCAGTTAGATGGTTTTACTTGGATGAGATTTGCTGTTTGGATGCTTATAGGTACATATACTAAAAAACTTTAATAATATTTGAGAGAGAAAACAAAAGTATTATAATCTATAGTCGTATAATATTAATTATCTTTGTTTCACATAGGTTTTTCTATCTATTTTTTTTATGGTATATCTCACAGTGAACAAGGAAATAGAGACAAGAGAGAGGCTGAAATAATAAAACGAAAATATGCAGATCAAGTTAGAATCGTAACCAGATTCTAATAATCTCGCTACATGTGATATTTTTTTTATATATATATTTAAATAAACATTTGCTCTAAGAGAAAGACTTTAGCTATTACACATGTGACAATTTTAAAATACATTTTAATATTAGATTCACTTTTTAATAAATATAAAACATTAGAAATAGGATATCATTCTGATTGTACAGATTATTTTTTACATGTTATTCTCATAGAGCAAAACTTTAAAATTATTTCGTTGAAAAAACCTGAGATATTGTATAATACATAAGATTTTATGAAAACTTTTGTTTTCTTTTGTATCTATACACTAAAATGTACTAACATAATGTACATATTTTATTATATTATTTAGATACTGAATGCATAGATGAAATATATTGTTTTATATCATTTATTGTGCATTTATCAAGAAGTATATTATTTTGAGGAAAATCAAATTTATTAATAATATAATTCAAATAAATGTGAGAAATTATAGTACACATTCAGCGATAAGCTATACATCACTATAGACAATGACATGATACAAGTATAGTAGTCGAGTTGCAAAGCTTAATATTATAATTCACAACAAAATTTTAACATTTATAATAAAAACAGATTTGTAATTAATTTACTATTATAATGATACATTATAAATTCACATGAGAGAGACTTTATAAAAATTTATATTTACTTGTAGTAATTTTATCATTTTGAAGTAAGTTTATGCACATAATACAAGCAAACATAAAGTCATAGCATTAAAAGTATTAGAACTACATGAAATTCATTTATTATTAATATATTTAATGCATTGTTTTTTAAAAAGGGATGGGACATTTTCTTAATATGATACATTATGTTATGATCTTTTTTAAACATTTACAAATGTCAATTTTTAGCAATCTTTTTAAATATGTCATTTTTATAAATGGAAGAAACATAACAAATAAAGGATTAAAAAATAAAGATGTATAAAGCGGCGTTATAATCTCCATTCATCAAATATTTGCATTAATAATCTCATCTTACCGTTTTATTTTTATTACTCTTGTATTACTCTTTGTTTATTAGTCTTTTATAATAATAAAAATTTATAACTAGACAAGGCATCTTGTAGACTTCAATAGAGTTCTATTTTAGACAATAGAGTTCTATTTTAGAGATATTCTATTTAAAACTAAAATTAATATTTCTTGCATTTTCTACTTAGTACGAATTATTTAACAGTTACTTCATACTTAAATGCACATATCTGGAATGCTCTGTCAATTGTTTTAATATAAAATTTTATAATAAAACTATATGAATGGAGTTTGTAATAAATGTATTCTATAAAATAATCTTGTTAATACTATTGTTTTCTTTGCACATATTTATATCTACTTTCCTTATTAAATGAAAGTAACAGAAGCCAAGTAAATTTACTTTAAGAACAATGCAATTAATTATGCATTCAACTAATGTTGATTTTTGTACATTGTAGATAAAATAATGCCTTTCTTGTTTATTAAGTACATTATACAGTTAAGTTTGTGTGATTAAATTGAGTCTATCACGGAAGCTATGCCACGTAAAGCATACATATACGCATATGCATTGACTTTTTTTTAATTATGAAAAGTATACGAAAATCAAACTATAGTAGAGTATTGTGTTTTTTTGGTAATAATTCAATACTTTGTATACGCGACTTTTTAAAAGAATCGTTATCCATGTAAAAGTCAGATGTTTATTTGATTTTATTTACAAGTCCCTCTATGCTTACATGTTGCCAATTTGCCTGTTAATAACAATTACAACTATGTAATTTAATTTAATTCAAACTACTAATTTAATAACATCATATAACATCAAACTTACCCCTATTCCAGTTGACCAACCAGTTCCAGCTGGATTCTCATCGCTAATACCTATTCTACGACAAAGTATACCAGCTCCTGAGATTGCCCAAACCTGTCCCTGTTCTCTTGCAACGGCAATATGTCGAAAGCCTTGTTTCGCATTTATAACAGACATGTCTATACAATACAAAAACACATTATATATTGAACATGTAATATAATACATAATATGAACATTATTATATTTATAATTATGAAATAATTAAAAAATATGATTATTATATTTATAATTATGAAATTAAAAACAATTCAGAACTTTATAATAAATTTATAATAAATTTCAATATACTATGAATCATCTAAACTGATATGCTAAATCACAACTATAGACCTAAGGTTATACCTATAGAACAGGAATCAGAGAGTGTATTTAAATAAATGGATGTGTTGTCAATATTAGCGTTTCCCAACTCGAAGCTTGTTTTCAAGGGTAATACGCAGAGTTTCCCGAGAAATGCAGCCCTTGAGGTTTGCATCTTATATTTTTCTGGAATTTTTGTAGAAAAAATTAAGTGGTTTTCTGTTGAAATCGTCACGTAACGCTTTGATAAAACACGTATTATTCGTTAGTTTCAATCTTCGTCTAACTACAGATTAACACGCCGATGTTTCAAAAAATTAAGCTAAACATCTAAAAAAGTCAGCACAATCACTCTTGGGATTTATAAGGTTGGGAAACGCTGTTCACTCGACAAGCAAATTTAAAAAATACCTATGTGTATAGGATCATTCGGCATCACAGGAAGCGTTTGCCAGTGCGTTCCTTCCGGGAAAACGTTCACCTGTACACCACGACGCACGGATAATTTACCTGCCGCATCTAAAGCCCATACCACATCCTTCCCAACAGAAATTTGTTTCAAATGAGCACCCGACGGCGGTTCAACATTTTGCCACTGTATTCCTAAACAATCAAGCAACAATTAGAAAAAAATTCAATAATAACAAAAATTTATTTACACTACTATATACCTGTCGGTTTTGCAGGAGTAATACCTAATCTCCAGTAAGAGGAACCATTCTTTCCAACAGCCCAAACTTGTCCACATGGACCACATGAGATACCTACTAAAGCTTGATCACTTGGTATATGTTCCCATGAAACTCCCTGTAAGTAAATATTAAATAATTTCACTTAATTATTTATGATTATTATTATTAATTTCACTAATTATTTATAAAATTAATACTATGTATGTATACATATATTAACATTATGTATATATACCATCGGACAAGATTCTGAAACACCTCTTCTAAACAAAGCTTCACCATTAGAAGCAACAGCCCATATATAAACAGGAGCATCCGAACTAGGTTTCCCAGGTGCCTAAAAATTAGTTAGAAAGTTGTTTTACGCTATTGTTTTACCATTCTTTTTTGTAAAAGAAAAATATATCATGATTTTTTAATATCTCTTACGTGTAAAGAAACATCGAGCAATTTTGTATTCCCTAATTCTTGCCACGGTCCGCTAGTTGTTAACTGACATCTTCGAAACCATCGTCTTCGTCTAACATAATCAGTAAATTGTTTTTTACCATGATATTGAGAAGGAAAATCTTTAGCATATTGCCATCCTTCTCTATCAACACCTCCAGGGGTATGAAAATCTACTATCCAATCTGATACCTGTTACAAAATAAAATATTTTAACATAAAACATTTGAACTCTGTTATTTAAATACTATAAAGAATATGTATATTATTACCCAATGCCAGTGCATAGATAGTAGTTTAGTATGTTCACGTGTACGTTTATGTCGTCCAGATGCGTCACTCCACATATAACGATCAGTTGGAAGACCATGAGATGTGTATCCAGTCACCGGATTCCAACGCTGGTTTTCATAAACATAATAACTGTGAGTATCCACCATGCTGTTTATTCCCGTATTACTATCTAATCCTATATAAAATAACATACAAGATTATATATATTATATATTTTCAAACATAATTTTTTTTTATTTTAGAAAATATTACCTTTTAGGAATGAACCACCCCAACCACCAGTATATACCCATGCAGTACTACCATATCCTATTCCCCATGTTACACCAACAGAACAAGTTTCAACCTTTTTTAAATGTCCACCTATTTGCCTCCAAAACATTGTAGTTGGATCAATTATTACCTACATAAAATTTATATTACGATCAAATTATATAAAGTTACTTATATCTAAGTTAATATTGAAATTAGTACGTACAGACGTAGACTTATAAAATATGTTACATAATGTCATCAATCCCTTGATTCGTAAATGAGTAATACTTTGCGGTAATATTCTATGGCTATAAAAAGTAAATTCTGTATCATCAACATAAATTCTATATCCTCGTGTTTCGCAAACAATCTCTAAGGTGAAATTAGAACCAGGTTTTAACGGACTACCTCCGTTTCTCTCTTCGTCGCCCCACTGTCCATTTTGATATGTATTTCGTACAATTATATTTTCTTTTAATCTTGGATTAAAATGTAATGCTACGTCATGGCTGTCCATCACGGACTTCTGTTTCAAAGACATTGTTGAATAACAGACGAAATTAATCGATAGCCTAAAAATGATGAAAATATGAAGAAATTTGAAAATTTTAATAAATCTGATTTTAAATCATTATCGTTTACCTATCCGCATCATCATGGATACAAGCTATAATTTTTAGAGAACTGCCACACCCAAAACCGTTTTGTAGAATACATTCAAAAGGTAAATCTTTTCCAGTATTCAATTCTTGTATATAACCACCATTAGCAAGTTGATTTTCCTACAAAAATAATCATACGTAAAATATTATTGAAAAAATTTATTGCATAACATATTTCATATAAGATGTGTTAACTTACTTCTAAAGAAGCAGGATCATATACATATACATCTCCTAATGCAGTTGTAGTCCATATTGAATTAGGGCCAGGAGTCCCGTAAACGTTATTCATTTGGCAAGAAACTAAAAATATAATGAATACCTTATGCCATTCATCCTTTTATGCACATTAAATACGAACATACTTATATACCTGAAGTTAAGTGCGCTAACCAATCTTCCATTTCAGTATCAGTAGAAAACTGTAGTCTAAGAACCTTAGAACGAGGCATACGAGGAGTATGAATTGCTATGCGTGGATTACCTGGTTCACTACAGCATACTACGCACATAATCTCAGACACAGGAAATTGCATCTAATATCAATTACATAGATTAGAAGTTCGGAGCTTTATCGAAATATAACAGAAAAAATTATTTTGCATTTTCTATTTAACTTACAACTGTTGTTGCTCCGTCCGAATTTAAAATGGTTACGATTCCAGAATCTAAAGAACCACTGTCGCTACTTATCCATTCTAATTCGATAATGCAATCCTCATATGAAGTACTGCCTTTAAGTTTACATTTTGCGTCCCCATTTTTTACCCAAGACGATCTGTAAAATTATTATAAATAAAACGATCTCCAACAATTTAGTTAGATATAAATAACTTTATATAATTTGATCATAATATAACTTGTAATTTCAATTTTGTATACTTATCAAGGCCTTACTTCTCAACTACTTTTTCGTATATCGATGGATCGTACTGTACTTTTTGTAATCTCTTCTTCAGTTCTTCTAAAATATATATTCTCCATGCCTCTGCTATATCTCCGTGACCTGTACCATTTGTATCTGCAATCCTACAAGTTTAAATCAAATATTTCAGTAATTATATTTTGTTATAAAATAATTTGATGATTCATAGTGTCTGGTACTACCATTTTGGAAGATTAGACGTATCAACAAAACACGCTCCAGCTTCTACTTTATACCAAGAAGTATCACATTCAGCCCAATACATTGCTCCAGAACTTTCGTCTTCTCCATAAACACCAGAATCGCTAGTCAAATCGGGATCGAAAATACTTCCATCTGTTTCTGGATGAGCTTCGATACCTACCATGGAGCCAACTGAATGAACAGGGCTCCATGCAGCTGGATTGATCTACATTATTTTAATTTCAAACTTTAATTTAAAAAAAAATGATTATGCACAAAGGCAATGTGTATAATAATTTACTAACTTTGACAACATTGCTCATTCCTTTTCCAGAAACTACTATAGATTCTCCAGTTTTGGTCAATGACTCATTTGATATAGTTATATTCGCAACACTGGCTTCCGTTAAATCATCCATATCTAATGAATTCGCCGATCTACAATTTTATCGATTAACAAAAACAATAATATTACTTGATATTAATGTTTACCTTTTTTTGCCTTCATTTAGATATATATCTTGAAAAGAAGTTTGCTGTGGATTTTTAACAGAACTACTATCATTTGCACGTTGCCATAATTTCAAAGATGTTGGTGTTGGTGCAGAACGAGATTGTTCTTCCCACTCTCTAATCAGTGTAGTACCCTCGCTGGTACTATGTGGTCGATTCTATAAATGAGTATTATTTTTTAATTACTAAATGATATATTTGATTATCTACTATACTTAAAATTCATGTAAAGTAAATACCAATGAGCCCCAACTTTGATGTCTCTGTTGTTGAGGTGTACCACACATACTATGTCTATTACTTGATGACAAACTGGCATTGCTACTTGCACGACTGAGCTGAAGAGGTGCATTTATTAATCTCCACTTTTTACCCGTTAATTCCGACTGTGTAATACCGGAACGATAATATAAGCATCTATCTTCATGACCAATAGCCCAAACCTTTAAGAATATTAAATAAGCGAACATATATAAAAATTTTATCTTTTCGTTATAAATCGAATTACCTGATCATTCGGAGCGACAGATACTAGTGACATTTTACTTAACATTTCCACCCAACCAGTACCAACAGCCATTTGCTCACATACTCCACTCATTTCTCCTTTGATACCTTTTCTAAACCATACGTTCCCATCTTGAGTTATAGCCCATACAGCGTCTGCACCTACACTAACTTGTATTAATTTTAAATCTTTTTGAGGAGGACCTACTTCTACCCAATCCTCTCCTATAAAATAACATTACGCTCATCAGCATCAAATATCTCAACCAAATATTATTGTAATAATGTAATAATAGTTACAAACCCATTGGATTTTCTCTAGTAACGCCTGTGCGTACGATTGCTTTACCAACCATCAATACAGCCCACACAAGACCAGTTATTCCAACACTGATTTGGCACACCTCGTATCCATTTCCTAATTTTATAGTACTCCATCTTTGTCCTTCAGGACATGTTGTACTAGTGCCAACACGAAACATCACCTATATATAAATCATTGTTAAATTGTTATAAAATACATTACAATTAGTTATAACAAGAAATAGAATCAGAAATACAAAATTTATTGTTACAAATTATTCGATAAATTATTATTATTATTCACTGAATAATTCGAAAGATTGTTTTAGATATTATACCCTTCCATGAGCAGTTACTGCCCAGACAACTAGACATCCAGGATTACCTCCAGGTATCTGATTTCCACCCACCGATATGTCAATAAATGGTTCCTAAAAATATGTTATATCATTTTATATGCAAGTTCTTCAATATTACTATAATGTAAGAATTTAAACATCTTACTTTGGTTGCATCTTTATGAAGAGGTGCAATAGCACACCATGAATTCATAGCACTGTATCTTCTATAACGAACCCACTTCCTTCTTCTAACACAAGATTTCCATTGCTTTTTTGTTGTAAATATAGCTGGAAAATCAACTGCATATGTCCATCCCTACCAAAATATCAGATTCTCTGTGATCATAACACTTTGTTTCGATGTTGACAATTCACAACAAATCTACATATAAACAGAAAGTCACAAGAAATATGACAACAGAGGTAACTGAAAAACGAATTACTCCATTATTAACTCATTGATCACTATACTCAGATTGTTAACAAATAAATTAGAATTTGACATGATTTAATTCATATTTCAAATGAATATGATCGCGTTATCAATGTAAAAATTAAATTAACAAAATAAAATAAATTAAAAATAAATGTTATCATATTTACATCATGATCTAGTGGTTGGCCATCTAATGTAGTTTCTATTTGCCAATCACCTTCCCATTGCCAAGCCATGGATGGTAATTTTACTTTATCTCTGCTACGGTCAACTGTACCATCTTGGTTAGAAAAATTATACCTATCTGTAGGTAATAATCTTCCGCTAAATCCCTCTAGAGGAAGCCAACGCTACACATATTACATTCTATTAGTTTGTTAAAAATTACATATTATTATACAATACCAAACATTTTAAACATACTTCATTCTCATATATTTCTTCCTTAATTCTTATAGGTACATCTAAGCCATGTACATGTACATAAACTTGACGATCACCACCTATAGCCCACATAAAATGTGGCACTGCTGATAATTGCTTAAATTCAAGACCCAAATACATGAATTCTCTCCACATAGTCCCAGACGTTGACAATCCAAACACACGTCCCTCATTATTTATGGCATACAAGTATGAGCTTGGCATTTTAATAACAAAACTTCTTGATTCTTCTATGAAGCAATATCTGATTTACTAATAGAACGTTCCCATCAATATTATTAGATCACTGTGTAAATAAGTAATAAGATAACAATAATCTTTACAAGAGTGATTCATAATTGATAATATATGAGTGTATAGATAATACCTTCGTATGTTTAAAATCAAACACAAATGATTCTCTTTGCACTGCAGACGATATTATAATAAATAACAGATACAGTT
Organism: Frieseomelitta varia; assembly: GCF_011392965.1. Classification (NCBI taxonomy): domain Eukaryota; kingdom Metazoa; phylum Arthropoda; class Insecta; order Hymenoptera; family Apidae; genus Frieseomelitta; species Frieseomelitta varia. The sequence continues at coordinate 63,331 of NW_025110671.1, forward strand.
TTTTTTTCTCTGCATAAATACAATAAGATAAAACAATAACCAAAAATGATTTTGGTTATATGAAGTATTTATATTCTACATTTTCCATCATTGACATTATACGTCACATCCAATAGATTGGAATATAAAAACAACTAAGTTTTATCTTACTTCGATACGAAGATTTAAATTAATAAATTATTAATCAAAAAATAAAGACATTTTTATACATTATATATATATATATATATATATATGTGTGTGTATATACATAGAATAACACACCAGCCACCTGTCATTTACTATCCCTACCGATTACAAGTTGTGAGTGAAGTTGCCAACAAACTCGTCACATTAAGGGAATTTCTATTAAAAAAAATTGAACCACCAGGCGCAACTTTTCCTCCTTTTTTTATATGAAGATTTCTTTGCACATCATAAAATCCTATCGATGTTCATAGATATTTGATATTCAAACTACTATTGTTTGATTATTTTTTAACCGAAGGTATTCTCATGTTTCAAAAATTAAACAAATTATAAATATGTGAAATTGAATAAATTGAGAATAGTTCGATTTCGTGACATTGGCTTGTGAACGTAACTTGTTAAATTTAAAATTTAGTGTGTTGACATTTTGTAGAGTCACATCTATGCAACAAACTTGTTCATTGATTTCTATGAAACTACCCACAAAGCCCAATGTAATGTAAGCACGATATAAATTCTAAGCATTCGATTGCACGTGTTACTATATAACTTTGGAACGAGGAAATTTGGTTAGCTTGAAACACCGAATTTGCACAACGTGTAGATTTATTTTTTATTATTTTTTTCAATTACGTTCCGTAGATTTGTCTTCATTTATATTTCATAAAGATAGTCTTTGATTATTTTTGAAGCAAAAGTATACAAGATGGTTGTTTTCACTTGCAATAACTGCGGTGAAACGCTGCAAAAACCAAAGGTTGCGAAGCATTACGAATTTCAGTGCCGTTCCGCGCCTTTTTTAACATGTGTCGATTGTTTCAAAGATTTTCGGTAAGTAACTCAGTCGAAATAGAATTTCTTCGTTGTATTTCCTTCCGTAAGATCTATTTATTTGTTATTCCAAGAGGTGAGGAGTATGTGGTGCATACGAAGTGTAAAAGCGAGGCTGAGAGATATGGGGGCAAGGACTATGTTCCAAAGGCTAATGCAAATAAAGGTGAAAAAAAGCAAAAACAATGGATCGATATAGTAAATAATTTACTAAATAGTGGGACAAATTTCTCAATTGCGGAACGAAACTTCCTAAATATCTTATCAAAGTATGATAACATTCCACGCAAGAAAATCAAATTTTTAAACTTTGTGAAGAATGCAATAGGCAATAAAGTAAATGGACAGGTTGTTAATACTGTGTGGGATAAAATGGAAACGGCTTTTAAGAACAGCATGCCAAGTACTAATACACAGGATGAAAAGCAACAGGAAAATGGTAAGTTCTCAGTAGTTATTTTAATGTTGATTTAACTATAATTATAAACTCATAGGAAATATTGTATGTGCTTAATACATAGGTAAAGGAAATGAAAAGGTAAATAATGCAGACAATGTGAATACACACCAGGAAAACAATGTAATTGAAAACCAAAATAATGAAAATATATCTAGAGAAAATAGAAATGAAGATCATCTAAACAAAAGTAAAGTAAATGATACAGAAAATGGCTGTAATGATGCAATCAATAAGATTAAAAAGAAGAAATCGAAAAAGAGGACAGTGTCTGAGACAGTCCAGGAACAAGTGGAAGAACCTGTTATCAAAAAAAGAAGAAGTAGTGTAGAAGTTACGCAAGATGGTGTAAAAGCTACGCAAGATCAAATTTCAAAGAAGAAAAATAAAAATGTTACAAATGTACCTGTGAAGAAAAATGAAAATACTTCATTTTCTGAAACATCGGTCAATCAATGTGACAATACCAGAGAAAAATCAACTTTCAATTGGAAACATACTATTTTAGATATAGTGAAGAGTAAAGGAGAAATCTCCTTAAAGAAATTGCAAAAAAAAGCAATTTCACAGTATATGAATTCATGTTCAAATACCATATTGCAAGAGAAAGCATCTAGTAAATTCAATAAAAAATTAAAGAAAATATCAGAAATAACTATTTCTGATGAAAGAGTAACATTAGCTTAAATTAATTGAGTGTGTGTTATTTTTATTACAAATTTCAATGCTTTTTTTTATCATAAATTAATTTATGATATCTAATATACAACATCGTTGTACATTAAGAAAGACTTACTTTTACACGTGCAAAGAAATCGATTTTACAGAATACTATTGTATAAGATCATTGTAGAAAAACATTTATTGTTTCTTTTTTTTAATAAAATAAACAGATAAAACTTGTAGTATCACAGAATTTATCTAAAATTAATCTACTGATGAACGCGTATAAGATATATAAATGACAACAATAAATTGTACAATATCGGTTTCTTACAGTAAACATTTATGTAAAATTATGTAAAATAATTACATAAAATTATTGATATATAGAACATGTTCACTCTGAAACAACGTCATATATGAACTTTTAAATAAATATTTTGAAATTAAATATTTGTTTTGTTGGATTAGATTCTATCAAGTCTTTAACATATTTATGATCTTTACAGAAGAGTCTTTAGCGGGAAGAATATATTGAAATACCACTTGAAAGTGGATAATAAAATTTGAAGCTTTAGTATTTCCATTAAACATTTGAAAACTTATCTAAATACCAAGCGTGATTACTCATGGTAGCTAAAAGGCCCCATTGAAGTACTTTGGAATCACTTGGACTAAAACTTAATAATTGTTGGTCAAACAACTGAGTAACTGTTCCACCAAGAGCAGTAAGAATTGCAGTTCCTGCACAAATGTCCCACTTTTTTATTGCAGTCATATGGACATACGCCGTTGCATTTCCACTTACAACCTCTAAGAATTTGTAACCTAAGTATAGGCAATGTAATAAATTTATTGATTCATAAAAGAAAAAGATTAGACTAAATGAAACTAAAAGAATTACCTGCACCAGCTGCTGAAATAATGTTCACATCTTTACCAAATGCAATCTTGGCAACATTGTAAATTTGGCCTGCATGTGATTGTGATATAATCAGTATTGGCGTTTTTTCATCTTCTAACTAATTTAAAAAGAAAGATTTTGTAGAACACATCTTTTACTACATTTTTAATGCATGTTACCTTATGCAATATTTGTAAATTTTTTGAAATTGCATGATTGGTCCATGACCAAAACAGGCTAGAATTTTGTTTTGTTTCAAATGGTTTATATATAACACCCATTACAGGTTTTCCTTTAACAGCAACACAAACCATAGTCGTAATATATTGCAGTAAATTCTCTGAAAGGAAAATGATTTATTGAAATAGATTAGAAAAAATTAATAAAACAGATTATAAAGAGAGTATGATAGATAAAAAGATATAATTTGAAAAACCTGTAAATTCTTTTGTTGCATCTAAAGGATCAATCCACACAGTAATATCATCTGTATTGATAATTTCGTCCTTAATGTCATAATCATTTAAGATGTTAATATTATCTTTTATATTTGACATTACAACTTTATCACAATTTTTTGATGTTTCCTCTGATATTACTGTTATACTTGGAAATACTTCTAACAAGGAATGATACATTGCACAATGTGATCTATAGTCTGCCTCCGTTACTAAATCATTTAATCCTATCAGAATAAAAAATGGCACAAAGTCACTTATGCGATTATGTACATATAATATGTGTTTGTAATACGCATTTTCTAGATTTATAATATCATGTATTATCCATGTATGAAATAGTATAAATACTTAATTACCCTCTTTTGTTTTTCCTTTGCTTTCTATTTCAAATTTTGCTTGATTGTGAACTGCTATCACTTCAGAACCACCAATTTCTGCTGCTGTTATAGCAGCAGCAAGAAGCAACTTTAAAGAAATGTTCTTATCCCGTACACTTGTATATAAGAACCGATTTGTATACAAGTACAACAGACTTAATGATATAATGACACCACAAATGATGGTTTTCCTCGTTCGAATATTCATTCTGATATGTATAATATGATTAAATCCTCGCATTAAATTAACATGCACGCGTGACTTCGACTTATTTAATACATTGAGACATTTTAATTATCTCGTACGCGGCCATTTTTAATTCATTTGAAATCTCCAATAACATTGGATCTTTACATTCTATATGCAAGATCGACACGAGACCTGAAAGTTATATGTGTGTATATTTTAACATTTTGTAACATGCGTATTTCGTACATATTGATCGAAATTTCGTCCAATTATTGTAATAAGTTAATCCAAATAAAAGAAGAACTAATCAATTTTTTTTAAACATACTTTGTGATAACTTCATTTTAGTAAGGTTATGTTAAATTGTAAATTTGATTTAATCTGTTAGCATAGTTCAATTTGAATGGATAAATTCAAATTCTCTAAGTTTTGTATTAAATTACAAAAAAACAACGACAATTAAGTTATGATGGATGTATTATTGAATTAAATCATTTATTTTGAAATGAATCATGTTTTTATTTGTCAAATACAAACTTTGTATTGTATATGTTACTTTAATCTTACATTACAAGATATTATTCAGGTCTCTGTGTAATTGAAGCATTTCTAATAAATATCAGTAACAACAAATCTTTTCACATTATTCTATAAAAGGATGAGTTTTATTGATCAATAATAATACATGTCAGAATTCTAATGACATTATGTGCAACTTAGCATATTCCAGTTTAAAAAATAGTGAACAGCATTCTGATTGCCTCCAGAAACATAGAATTAAGTAATATTGTACATTCAGATATATATTTATGCTTATAGTTAATTTAGATTGCACACCGCAATATTCAGTTAAAGTAATTGCTTACATTTTTTTTTGTCTAAACTGATATAGTGAGATATGAATACATAAATAAACAAGATAACAAGCATAATCTATATTTTTAAGAATACTATTTTAATAATGATTATTGTAATATATTAATTTGATACCATTCTATAGTGCATTTTCTACACAAATAATGAAACACTTTCATTGCTTGTTAGTATTATGCACTCTCCTTGGCTGCATTTTTTGCATTTTGTAATTTATGCTTTTTCTATTCAACTGTGGGATAATATGTATCATTTATAATAACATCATAATAATTTATAACTTGATAACTCACGCATTTTACATCACTCCTTTATTATAATAATAAGTAATATGCAGCCTTTGTTTTTTCTTTTTTTTTTCCTTTTTTGTTCTCTAACTTATGCATCTAATTCTTTAAATACGTGATAAAATTACTTCAGCAATTTTGTCTATGAAACTTTAATAATAATTTTAAGACACAAAAAATGTTATTCCACTTGGTCCAGCATTAACTGCATATTGACAAGTTGTTAATAACTTTTGCAGTTGCTGTTACACATTGTCATCTGTACAAAATATAATAGAAAATGCTGCATAATTTTCATAATAGATATTTGTTAAATAAACAAAAAATCTTGTTATTACATGTTATAAAAAAAATTCTGAATATAGAACTTACAATCATAATGTATCAATTTTATATGTTTATATGTATATACTTACCATGATACCACCACTTTGTCTTCTTTGGATTTTTACTGCATGTTTTAACATAAAAGGAATTATCAGGTGGCCTTTTCTGCAGTAAAAAATTACTTTTAAGCATATTTTTATTAGGTCCATGCAAAAAAACTTTCTCTCTTACCTTTTCTTTACAACTGCTCAACATTGATACAATACTTAAACAAATGCTTTGTACACTCAAAGCAGGAGACCAATCTTCTGTTAAAATGGATAAACAGATATGCCCATTGCTATAAATATGTGGATGTATTGGTATATTTCCACCTATGAAAGTCACTTCCGGTGAATCAAAAGGATATTTGGAGCTGAATCTAAATTGCAATTGAAATTGTTCGCCTTCGTACAAGGTGCCTTTTGCACCTTCCATGTGAACAATCCATTGCGTTAAATTTTGACTAGTAAGATCTTCATCGACATGTACACCTGGCGGAGGTTCACGTATTAAAGATGTTAACTCCTTCTGTAGCCTTCGCTGAAATGAAATTTTTTATATATAACAGAACTATCTAAGGTTCTTACTACTTAAAGTCTAATCATACATTAAAATTGTATAAACTGTTTGCTTGAATATAAAAACTTTATACACTCAAACATTCAAAAAGGTTGAATAATAACTTAATGTGTCAATATTATTAGTGTGTAATAATATCTTAAAAATGAAATATAGTTTTCTGATTGTACAAAAGATATCTATTCTAATTCAAAAACATATAATGTACACGAGACGAATCGCCACACAATACAATTGATCGAACGCAAAATAAAAATTGGTTTATCGTCACGCATAATGAATTGTCTTTCAAAGAGGCAATTGCAATATCAGGTCCTCATTTATTCGTTACTTTTCAAAAAGAACTAGCTATCAAAAAATAACTCTCGATGGAGATAGAACAGTGAGATGCAACGCGTCCAATTTGACATGAAACGTCATCCGAATGTCGATGAATAATACGCGAGCGTATTTCCCTTTTAACGAAGGCCACGTTTCTCTAACTTTTCAAAAACACGTCAAGCTTTGAACAACCTATCCAAACGTTCATCAAAATGTAAAGATGCGCCGAACTTCGACATATATCAAAAGAAATTTTCCCACTAACTTACCTTCGACGGGGACATTGCCGCCATTGTCGATTTATCGCTCATTGCAACATAACGCGAATTACTTTGCTCTGCTTGCTCCTCTCGCTTAAGAATATAAAGTTGCCACGGTCAGGGCGCTTTGCATTTTTTTTTTTTTTTTTTGCTTTTATTTCTCTCCTTTTTCTTTCTTTTCCTTTAAATTTCGCGTTACGCAGTCGTGCGTTGAAAAAAGAGCGGTAGCACGACAGTCAGAAAACGCGTAGTGGGGACCAACGTAAATCAGTTGAATTTGACAGCCATTCCCAGGTACTAAGGCGAGTACGTAATAAACTACTGTCACTGTATTACAACGGGTGATAAATATTTGAAGTGAATGAAACGCAACAATTTTGCGACTGTCAACATCAAGTGAATCAAAATAAATAATTGTTGTCACTTCAGATCTGATGAATTTTCAGACGAATGATTATTTATGTAAAAAGAACTGTGATTACGTGTGGATATGTATATTAAATTGTACAAATTGTAATGTACGTTAATTTCTGACCCCCTTTGATTCCGATTCTTTTGATTTAAGTTCATTTAAAAAAAAAAAAAGAAAAAATGAAATAACTACACGAGGCAATCTGTATATAGTTGTTAATTCTTTTTTTTCTTTTTGTTTTGTTCTAAGTTCAAGTCACAACTATTGCAATTCTGGTTGATATTGGTCGTCGTTTAAACAACCAATAAAAAATCGTTTATACATGTATATTACGAATATAATATTTTATTTGTATGATTAACATGGCAGAAATTATCATGAACAAATTGTTTAAAATCGTTGCAAATGAAATATACATGTGGTTTATTATATCATTAATTTTATGAACAATCTGCAATTACATTGTAGGCTGCCTAAAATGGTAAAATTCACTGGTTAAATCATTTCAGTTACAATACAGTAGTTTTTAAGGACCTGCTTGTACCTATATTTATAGGTAATTATATTTAAATTTCTATAAGTTAAATGTATGAATAATCAGTCTTATTGTTTGTGCAACATTCTTACATTCTTGTAAAATAGTTTATTATAAAGACAAATTTTCTGTTTCAGTGTCGATGTAAGCAAAAGATAAATTATTGATGACTTCAGCAGAATATTTTATTAGCTTAATTACTGTAGCAAGTGCTAAAAAGCTAGCTACCGCACTTGTCTTATGTTTTATTCTGTATCATGGATTGATGCACCTTATATATGGTAAGTATTTTTAAACTTTTCCATGTAATAGCATTTTATTGTAGTACATTTTGTTATATTACTTTGCATTAAAAGTATAAATCGTATATATATGTTATTCAGGTAGCGATTCTTGTAAGTGGTTACTAACAGAAGGAAGATATAAAGGAGACAAAGAATGGCAACCTTATGGCTGTATGATGCATTATTATACACAAACGTAAAAATCTAAGCCATTCTAATATTGTTACAAATGTGTAAAAAATACTTTTTAAAAATATCATTTTCTACGTAGAGACAGCCGCAGATGTTTGAGATATCTAGCTTTCATGGGCCACCGTAATCATTTTGCATTTATCGGAGATGCTAGGATTAGACAGTTATATAAATCTTTTATATCACAATTTGTAATTGATGGAAAAGCATCAGATTTGACAGAATTACCAGAGAATTCTGACTTAAATTTTAATGATGCACAACTTAGATTAAATGTACAATTTCTATGGAGATCTCAATTAGATAATTCTATGATAGAAGATCTTAGGAACTGGATAGTAGTTATCTATTTTGAGTACAAAAACACACTTTAAATTAAAATATGGGATAATAATGATTTTTACTTTTCAGAAAACTGATGCACCTAGCTTAATTATTTCAGGTTGTGGAGCAAAAACAATTCTTGCTAATAATAATAGTGATGCTCAATTGTATTCTGAGTATAGTATGGGATTGGTAAGACTTGTACAACCAGTGGACTTTTTAGTTAAAAAAAATACAAAATATTTATGGATGCTTCAAGATCCAGTGTTAAAAGAAAGATTGCCAGCCCAATTATCAGGCATAGGTAACAGGCAGATTAATTTATGTAATAAAGCAGCAATAAAGGTAAACTTTATTTAAGAATTTTTTTTTGTACAATTATTTTAGAAGAGTTTGCTTACATATTTATCATATATAGATACTATCTCATAGTGAAGCTCACATATGGGAAAGCAGTAAACTTGTTGGTGCAGGTGTATTAGAGCAAAGTCCAGACGGATATTTAGCTAGTCCTTTATCTTTGAGACATAAGATTCAAATATTATTGAACACTTATTGCAACGATCATATGAATTTTGATGATGGTAGTTGTTGTAGTTACCCAGAACCAGCTACAACATTACAGCTATTAAGCTTATCTGCACTTGCTTTATGGTAATCTTTTATATGTGGCTGAATTTTCTGTTAAGTAAATAGTAAATAACAGTTCATTACAGTGTAGTAATTGGTGGTGGAATGTGGTTGTACAGAAAATTTTGTCATCGAACTGAAATTTCTTACTCGCGCCTTACTACTGTTGAAGTGAAGAATACTGAGGAAGCAAATAATTCTGAAATTAGACAAATTGAGCAATCAGAAGTACAAGATTTTTATACATTAATGACATCATTGGCTCTTTTATCGATCATCTTATATTATTTTTATTTATGTGATAGGTATATAAAAACTTTTTCCTTATATGATCATTTTGATAATCGTTATTAATAATGAATTTTCACTTGTATTTGTATTTAGAACAAATTTTTTTATGAAGGAGAATAAATACTATAGTGAATTTAGTTTTTGGTTACCTCTTGGCTACATATTGGCTCTTGGTTTATTTTTTACTGAGGATAGAGAAAGAGGTCCAAGAACTTTAAATCGAGAACAAACAGATGAGTGGAGAGGATTGATGCAAGCTGTAGTGTTGATCTATCATGTTACTGGGGCTAAAAACGTTTTGCCTATTTATATGTATCTAAGATTAATTAATTCTGCTTATTTATTTCTTTCTGGATATGGACATTTTTGTTATTTTTGGCAGACAGGTGATGTTTCTTTAGTGAGATTTGCACGAGTACGTATTATTAAAATATTAATCATCATATATATAAATTACGTGTTATACATCTATTTATTATTTTTCAGGTAATGTTTAGGCTAAATTTTCTAACAGTGTCTCTATGCCTTTGTATGAACAGGCCATACCAGTTTTACCATTTTGTTCCATTAGTTTCATTCTGGTTTTTAGTCATTTATTTCTTAGCCTGGTTACCACCGAGAATATATTCTGGCAATCTAAACGAATATGGACCAAGAGCTTTGTTATATCTCGCACTGAAACTTTTAGGTCTTGTATCAATGATTACAATATTGTATATGTCAGAGGTATTGATTTACAAGTTATTCACATCTAGAATATATACTGTAACAAAAATATACAATGTATGGTCACGTAATAGGTATTCTTCGAAAAAGTATTTGTAACAAGGCCATGGAAAGCATTATTTGTTACAACTGATGACGATATACGTGAATGGTGGTCACGTTGGAGAGTGGATAGATATAGTATAGCTTGGGGCGTAACTTTTGGGGCAGGTCTTGTAGCTTTGCAAAGAATAGATCACATTCCAGGAACTGCGTTATCATCTTTGCTAGCATTAATTTCTCTAACCGCTTATACTACTTTTACGATATTGTGTCATTCAGTATCCGAATGTGAAGAAATTCATTCATACGTTGCATTTATACCAGTAATTATCTGTGAATATAGTTTATTTTTAAATTTATTTTCGAACGATTAAATTTAAATGTAATTTCTTAATTACAGATTATAGGATACATAGCGCTTAGAAATGCATCATTAGCACTACGTGGTAAACATTCAGCTCTTTTGACTGGCTTAGGTCGCATTAGTTTAGAAACTCTAGTCGCACAAGGTCACATTTGGTTGGCAGCAGATTCACATGGTGTATTAGTTCTACTGCCTAGATTTCCAGTGTTAAATCTTTTAGTTACGTCATTCATCTTTATATGTGCAAGTCACGAAGTAAGTATTTTATTATTTTTATATTTATAATTCATTATGTTTAGATAAATTTGTAATGATGTTTGTAAAGTGTAAAATATGTTATAATAATATTTCATTTATTTTAACAGATACATAGATTAACTCAAGTATTAGCACCATATGCAGTACCAAATGATTGGAGACTGGTGGCTCGTAATTTGTTATTATTTATTGCAGTGCTTGTACCTATTGGTATTCATGATGGAATGTTTTGAAAAAGACTTCTATGATTAATAAAATTCACTGTAAAAAGCAGATTTCATGTACATGTAAATATAAAGTATAGTAAATGTATAAGTTTGTACAATTTTATCATAAAAGCTTTGTGAAACAAAGGAGAATGTTTAAGACGATTTATTCAGTTTTTTTTTACATTATTAATTTTTATACGAAAATAAATAAGTATATTTATGTTTCTAAAATGTTATTTATTATTTATCTATTTTTCTCTGTTCATTTAATTAAAGAACATGTACAGTTTATAAGTAGAAGTTAGGTTTTTGTTTTATTTCTAAAAAATAACATTACTATACAATTTACAAATTTATTTAGAATTTACCACAATTTAGCCTATCTAAAAGTTTATTGCCTATCTAAAAATTTACTATTTTTTTTAACTGTGTATTAAATTATCATGTTTCACATGACTAGTATACACATCATAGCCTAGAGATATAGTATTATCATAAAGAATTCTATATTTATTGGGCAGAAAATAGAAATTAAAAGTTTGGGCTGGTGGCCAAATAATCCATTCTGCTATGTATAATCTATGTGCTTTCTGAATAATTTCATTTTTCAATTCGGACCAATCACTTTTTTCTAAAATACCTAATGTCAAAAAGAACATTGCAATGCAAAGAGGGGAACAGACTAACTGATCTATAACAACTTTTTTCATAACAATGTTAATTGTACGACCTGGTAACTTATTATCTAAATATTTGTACCAGTAATGACATACTATACCAATGGTCATGCCAGATACTGCCATGTTCCTTGTTCTTTTAAAACTCCATTCATACCACTCGCCCTATAATAAAACCAACTACATTATATATCTCAATTCGATGATCGAAAACTAAGAAAAAATTTCACGTTGAAATAAATGTTTTATATGAATACCTTTAATATTTCATAATGTTGTTCTAGTACATCTCCAACAGCAGAAAGAGAAACAGATATTGTTACATTTGTATAAAATAAATATTTTGGGGAAAACAACTTTTCTTTAATTGCAGGTACTTTGTTCAAAGCTAAACTTAGACTTCTAACAATGTTCATAATCTAAAAAAAGAACAAAATAACATTTCCAATAACTATGATTTTAAGGTTAAATCAGATTGAATAAGGTTAGTTTATAATCTGTTACATGAAGGAAGCTTCATTTAATTAAAACAAATATTATAAATTAATATATATATAATATATAATATATAATAATAAATAGATTTACAGTTAGAAATAAGTATTTAGCACAACATTTAACTTCAACATTTCTATTAACATTTGCAAAATAGTTTTATCACTTCGCATGTGTTTTTACAAAATTATTACAAATTGAATTGAACGTTCTAATGCGAAAATTTCATTTTAATCCGTACACGCGGCATATACTTTAGAATTGCTTTTGAATGCGACGTACACTGCAAATTTAGATCTTGTTCTATTTAGATATAAAATATTTAAAAATTTAAATGCCGCGTTCATTGAGACATACACGTGCACATATAATTTAAAGTGCTGCGTATGTACATGTATAAATAACAAAGATTATATTTATTTTACAGATAAAAATATAAAAATGATTGTATATGAAGTGCCAGATTTACATCAGGCAGGAAAGAAAGCATGAGAGTATAATTGGTGAAAATAATTTTTTAATTCCAAGTTGTTGAAACAATGAAATATTTAGTTTTATTTTTGTTAAGTTATGCTTTACAATGCTTAAAATGTCTTATGTATTTTAAAAGTAAAAGTTTTGAGTGAGTAACAGATCAATTGATAAATGTCATTATCTGAAATTGTTAAGATATGCTTTACAATGCTTAAAATGTCTTATGTACTTTAAAAGTGAAAGTTTTGGGTGAGTAACAGATCAATAGATAAATGTCATTATCTGAAATTGTATTTGTTTACTAAACAATGATTCACTGTGGTTCTGAGTTATCATAGAAAGTACCTAGAAACTACTGTTTTCAGAGATTGTAATCATTATTATAATTATTTCAGTTATTTAATGTTTTAACAAATGAAACATTTTTTGGTTTTACAATCATGTTTAATAATTTTAAAGCATTGGTTTAATGCATTATATTATCGAGTTCAAAAAAATATGTACTTTGATGTATTCAAAGGAGTTAGTCATATTTTCACGTTACATATAAATATTTTTACATTAAATGTATTAATTATTGTATCAAATTAATTATGTCTTCATATTGTACATAAGCATTTTGCAAATATTTATATCTGATTGTTAGATTACGAGAAAAACAAATGTATACACGTACTTGAATGAGTTCGACGTTCAAATTTCGCGCGCTGATGGTAGAGATAACAGTCCGTCGTTTTGGCGCCTAAACTAATGAAAATAGCGGGAGTTTATGCGCGACTCGTCGCCCGCACAGTTAGTTGTGTCAGTTGGCCCGGGCACATCATACAAAAATTTTGAAAATCTTTAACGGATTTCTTCTAGTGTATACGTATATAAGGAATGTCTCAACCGTCAGTAACAGCGTATTTTAATACGCGTAAACGACAAGCAACTGACGATTTGCGAAGTAAAGCAAAAGTTTTGCTTCTTGATCAAGAGAGATCCAGATCAGTGAGTAACCAAATTCAATCGTCGACTGACGAGGATAATTCCGAGTTAGCTCCGATTCAAGAGGAGAAAACAATGAGCACGAGTCCGAAGGTTATTTTAGTTCATGCCAAGGAACCAGACGATGATCGTACGTCAAGGCCCAATACAGCTGTTCGGAACATCCAGTTTGATTCTCCTAAGTCTAGTGGCCAGAAAACGCCCAAGCACAGTGCTCGCGGACGAGCCACAGGTTCGCGAAAATTATCTGGCCACGAGGAGGGCCAGGCAGATATCAGGGAGAGTTTTCAGAAGATCGCCGACGATTCTGGCATTAAGAAGGTACTCTTTGAGAAGAAAGGTGCACTGAGTCCGAGGAAGAGACTTCCAGAAACACCTAAGAAGAACGATCATTCCACTGAGAACGATCAATCTACTGAGAACGATCAATCTACTGAGAACACAAGGAATACTTCAACCGACCAGTCATTGGTTAACTGTGTGACACCAAAAAAAGCTTCAACCATGGACAGATTGGCGAAGCAGGAGTTATCCTTGAATGATATAAGAAATAAAATGAAGAAATCTTCTAAACTTAAGGAGTTGAAAGCCTCTTTGACTCGTTTCAAGAATAAAGAGCAAAGGCTGGGACAGTCACTCAAACAGAACAATAAGAAACCACAAATACAGAAGTTCGAGAAGATCCAGCTTGAGATACCAGTTAGGTAGGACATTTATGAAACAAAATTATCTATTTTGTTAATTGTGTACTATTGTATCTACTAAACGTTTTTACGTAACATTTGCATTATTGTTGCTGTTGCAGTCCACAGAAAGCATACAAATCTCCTAGCAAAACAATATTAAGTCCTTTGAAAGACAAGCAACTGATGAACGTCAGCCCTCAACGTAGAATTTTATTCGATCCTAAAGAATCAACGCCAAGCCCTGTGAAAGGTAGCCCAACCAAAGCACCTGCTTATCAACAGTACTTATCAATTGCTGAAAGTGCCACTCCTATTTTACCATTGCCGTATCACTATAGATTTTTGGCAGAGGCGTTCAGATGCGTTGATACAGTACGTTATTTTTTATATAAAAATTTGCTTTGTATTGTATACTACATACTATATATTTAAAAACATATTACGTTGCTAATTTTACAGATTTCCGCAATGTTGTTCAATCGTAAAGAAACAATAACTTTCAAGAAGCTGAAACCTGCGGTTCAAGAGCTGTTGCGTAAAAATTTCACATTGGAGCATTTAGCACAGATCAGGACCATTTTTCCGGACGCGTACGTTTACAGTCAAGAAAAGCATCATACATTTGGTTCTTCGTCTAAGCAAGATAAATATGAGTTAATTCTAACACCAATTGTTGAAGAAAGAGATGGAAGAAATACCCCAGATGCAGATGATGTTTTGAAAACAGCATCAGAAGTCAGTATGGGACCGCGAGTATTGCTTGATAGACGAAGGAAATTTTACAATATCTTGCTTGGTACCTAGTTTAATATCAAATTTTTTGAGAAATTTTTTTTTTTTTTTATATCTTGATAAATCACCTTTTTATCTTTTTGAATGCAGATAAAGTAAAAGACGAACATGAAAAATTTTTGCTCAATTTGGAAACACCAATGCACGTTCCGAAAGAAAAAATTCTGCGTTGGCATCCTGAATTTGATATTGAAACTTGTAAATCAATTGAACAATCTGATTTGCCACGACCACCTAACACGGAAAGAATGACAAGTGCAAAAGATGTTCTTGGTAAAAAGAAAAGTGTATACTTCTTGATTTTCATGTATTTTAATTTTCCTACTAATCTCATCAACTGTTTTAGACAAAGCAAAATCTTTATTCAATTGTGGCACACGTATGGAAAAAGCGTTGCAACGATTGGCAGAAGCAAAGATGACGCTTTCTCCAAAGAAAAATGAAGTAAATACTACTACCCAAACTGATGTGCAAAAAGTTAATATTACTATCATAGATACTCCACCTATTACACCTACTGTACACAATAATTATCTTACTAGTGCACTAAAAGGCATACCAAAGACTCTTCTTGAAAAGGTAAATATTTCTATGTTTTATTATATCTTCATAAAAAAAAATGTTATATTAATGTTTCAAATTATACATTAGGTTCGTGCTAAACAAGCTGCTAAAGCGTTGGAAGCTATGACACGTTCACCAAATGCCGAAAAAGAAGCTATGATGTATTCAAGATTACCCGAATTGGTTAAAATTTTGCGTAACATTTTCGTAGCCGAGAAAAAGGGAGTTTTAACATTGGAATTTGTAATTACTAAATTGGAAAATTCCTTTAAAGCTAAATTAACTCCTGCTGAATTAGAGGAGCATCTACGTTTATTGTGTAAATTGCTACCTACGTGGACTAGTATACATAACGTGCGACAAATACATTATTTGAAATTGCAGAAAGAAATCGATCTTACGAAGGTAATAAAAAGATTAGAAATCATAGCTAATAACAAAGTAAAATCATCATGACATTTATGATGCAATGATTATTCCCTTTTCTTTTCTTGCTTCAAATTGAATTATATATATGCATTTAATTCTGATCAATTTTATTTTAAATAGTTTGATTGTGACTAAAAAAAAAAAGAAAGTAAATTAAGCTTTTTTCGATAAATATCTGATTTATTTTGTATTAAATATGAGTTAACTATTTGTTATACTTTATATAAATTCATAATATTTCTATAAAATGTATTATATAACGATAATACAATTTTTTATATAATAAGTATATGCAACATATTATTTTTTATCTTCACTTCAAAAGTTTACTGATTTAATTCTCTTTGCTATAAGTTCATACTAATATATATACAATATCATATTATGTTGTAATCAAATATTAAAATACTTTGTAAAAAAATTACTTGAGTTCTTATTTTTCTTTATATATATGAGTCACAGACAAGGAATGTCACCTACATAGATTGAAAAATACTTTAAGGAAAAAATTATTTAACCCTTTGCACTCCAAATTATTTTTCAATTAACTTTTTTTTTGATTGGTAATTTAAAAATGTCGAATGTGATTTGATAGAGTGCAAAGGGTTAATGTATCTGTAGTTGATACATCGAATATGTACCATTATTTGTAAAATATGTTTTCAACATATTTAACCGATGGTAAAGTAGATTAAGTTCTATCAGGGATTTGGTGGATGCATCGACTAAGAATAGAACCTCTTAGTCAATGGTGCATGTTAACCTTTTTCGTTTTCTTGTTGCTTTATGCAAATACAAGAATATTACACGTTAAATCTTGTATACATATCTATATACATATATATACGTACAATTAAAAGTTATGTTTTTAACTAATGTATTGTGTAAAAAAGTTAAAAGCAAGTAAGTATACAAATCAAAATGTAATTTGACTCTAAGTAAGAGGTTAGGTTAATTTTGATATGAAGTACTTTTTCTAACATTTGTCTCCTTACTTTCGGTTAATAGTATTATAACAGTTTACCGTGAAGATCAAACTTCAGTGAAAATATTTCTTTGTACATGTATACATATTTATACACATTTATATTTACATAATGAGTGATCGAGTTGTAAATAAGGTTATTCAATTTCATGCAATTCGCTTTTAGACATATTTTGGTATTAGTAGAAAGTGTAGCCAGTGGTCATAAGCGTATTAAAATGCGAGAGAGGTTAGGAGATAAAATAGAAGAAGTGCAGTTTGATCCTTATGGTAAGTTTGTTCTGATATATAATTATTACATGAATTTAGTTCTTTCAGTCATTTACATTCCAATTTCTATTTAAAAATTCTTTATTTTTAGTTCGAGCAAATGTGATCTACCGAGAACTGAAGAAAGTTAAGAGTTTATAAAAATTAATTTAATAAACAATTTCTTCATGATAATTTGTATAAATATCGCTTATAAAACTAAAGTGCATAAACATCATTGCACAGAATGAATAAAATAATATTAAGTTAATAGAGAACTATTATGTTGTTTTCATTGAGTCAGCTTGTGAAAAATATAAAACTCGTGCTATATTAAGAGCCAGACTGATGAACGTCGGATTTCTCAGTTTCATTTGATAGATGTACAATTGATATTTGAGTTTCCAGAAACAGGTGCGTTAATTCCACAAATTTTCATTTATCGCAACTAATGAATTCCAAAGATAGATACTCTCTGTTTTTCAGTTCTTGTTTTTTAATTTTTAATCTATCAAATTAGCCAAAGTGGCGTTCAAATTCACATGCACAGTTGAGAGAGAGAGGAATTAATTGCCATACGAAAAATAAGATGTCATAGTAAGTAGTTTTGAATAGAGCGTATCGCTCGAGTTACTCTCTCAGAAAGAGCGAGAGAGAACAGACAGCGAGGCAGAAAATGGGGAGAGAGAAACGGACGATCACGAAATCGAGATTGGGGTAGGTTCCCTTTGATCCTTAACAAGGAACGCAAAGTTGTATTATTTCCACCTGGATTTCAAACGGTTTGAAATTCACGAGGCGTGAAACACGGCTCCATTCTCTTTCTCTGTTTCCGCCTGTCCCCCCTTTCCCCCAACTCGCGACCTCTTGCGCCCCCTCTTTCTTGTTCTTTGCTGCTTTTCGGCAGCGCGGGAGCAACTTCGGCGTCGTTCACTGATGTTGCCAATTCAATTTCACCCGGCGAACCATTGTCGTTGGTAGAGAAGAGGGTTGCAGCCGCGGAAAGGGTTCCCTTCTCGACTGACTCCTCTCTATCTTTCGCGATTGTGCATCCGACAGCTCCTGACATCTACGTACCCCGTGATCTTTCCTTTTATTTCGCCCGAAATTTTTCTTACTTCTTTCCCTTTGGTTCGACGTTCTAAAACCATTTGAACGAACGAATGTGAATTGTTTTTTTTTTTTTTATTATTCGCGAGTTACAACGATTGAGATTCGAACAGTTCTTAAGGTCTGTTTAAATTTTCAAATTTTTGGCGGCGAGCGAGTAACGGTCAACTCGGGATAATCAACGGGCACTAGATCGGTCACCCTGGTGAAAAAAATACCAGAGTCCGCGGGGGTATGAGGTAGTTAATTCGGGTGCAAAGCGGAGAGAAAAATCGGGAAACAAACGAACGGCTTTTTTTTCACCTCCTTCCTCCCGGCACAGTGAGTTTCGAAGCAGTGCGCAACAGCGAAATTGTTAAAACGTCCGTTGTTTCATGGTTGGCTCGGTAGAGCAGCCGGTAAAGGAGGAAACAGTACGCAACGAAAACCGTGGTCGGGAGAGGTGGAGTGGAGCGTGAGCAGAAAGAAGAAAGGGCGAGAAAAGCAAAACAGAAACGAAAGGAAAAAAGGAGAGAAAGAGAAAGAGAGAGAAAAGAGGCTCGTCTGGGCCTTGGCGCGTTTCAGTTGCCTCGCGTTCGAGGGCGTTTTTCGCCCCGTGAGTTGTTCTTTGCTTATTACAGTGTGTGCACTGGGCTCGAGCTCGCTAAAGTGGTTTGCTGCTAATTAACTGCGTTATTTTTACAACTCTCTCGCTCCCATCCCACCTCCCACGTCTCCTACCGCCCCCTTTCCCGCTCTCCTTCCCCCAACTGTTCTCCCACATTTGCAATGGGGTTCAATAATTCTGCGGCCGCAACGCCCTCTCTCTTTCTCTCTCTTACTCGCACCCTCTCATTCTATTTTCACGTTTCTTGTCATACGTTCTTCGTTTGCACGTTTTTTGGCCACACATTGGCGACTGATCGTCAAGAAAAATCACGTGCGTGTGCGTTATGATTGGAATTACGAAATCAGTCGAAATGACTAGTGCGTAGCCCCTTAATTTCTTTGTCACTGTATCACGAAGTCATCGTATTTATTATTACAATCTTAGGCTAATTTATGTGCTGAAAAATTTACCAAAAGAATTGGTACGAATATTAAGAAAAATCTGGTCAGATTATTTATGAGAGTACGTGGAATTATTTAATTATTGAATATTATTTTTGTATAAAAATATTTATCTCCGAGTGAAAAAAAAAAGATGTATTTACTTCCGTAATTGAAAGTTTTTCTATTTACTTGCTTATTCCCTTGAATTTCGCGGAATGTACGATTCCGTACGGAGTAAGAAATAAAACGTGCACGAGGATTTCTCGTAAAAAATGGTTCTTTCCGCGGACTTTTTTTTGCTCACACTTACCACTGCCTTGGTACTTGCGTCTGGTTTAAATTTACCGGCGTATTTTGTATATTTCGAGTGCGCGTTTGTAGAAAAATTAACGAGAATATCGGACGGTTTTTAAGTACTTCAGTTTGAAATGGTTTTCAAGCGCGCAGCTACTCCACCGTCATTTCGCAATATTATCAAAAAGCAAGTATCATTGACCGTTCGAAAAGTGATTAAAAATGAAATCGGCAAATGAAACCGTATGTCGCTTCGACATTTCGTGCAACGAAAGATTTTCAACTTCAAATCGCGTTGAGAAGAAGAAGAAGAAGAAAAGAAAAAGAGGAGATATTTCGAAATTTACGTTTTCACTGGAATAATATTCTGTTAATCATAAACTACCTTCTCTAAAATAAAGCAATTCCTTTTACACAAAAGCTACTCCATATTGTCTAAAAGATAATAAAAGTAGACAAAACAAAATTCACATGAAATTAATTAATACTGGAACCTACCTGGATCTCATAGAATATTTTCTCGGGATATTTTTAATATTATTAATTTTAATATTATAATCATTATATTATCATTATATATATATATATATATATATGTATATATAGTGCAAAATATTCTTTATAATATAATATTAGATAAATATTAATAATAATATTAATATTATAATATTATAATAATATTAAAATTAATAATTATTAATATTATAATAATATTAAAATTAATAATATTAAAAATATTATCCCAGTTCTATGAGATCCAGGTAGGTTACAGTATTAATTAATTATAATATAATTATTATATATATATATTAGGTAATACATTTATCATTACCTTATTATAGATAATTAAAATGATATAAATGACAATAGATCATTTTTGTTTCAGTGAAAACAGTTTCATTTCGATAGCTTATATATCTTCGGTAATTATAAAAATAAAAAGTCTAAAACCTGCTATTTTAGTAAGTCTAGTATTACTAACCATCTAGTAGCCAGTTAACGTATCGCAGATTACTTATTTTGAATCGTCGTTCGATTTTTCGATCGAGAGACGTACGAGACCATTGATGAATCATTTATAATGAGGAACACCAGCCAAACGTTGCCTGACGATATTCGAATCGAAATAACTTTAATACCTTAATATCACGTTCGTGAAACGACTATTGGTTACGGCTGCCGATGGAAGTGCTCGGAAGCAGAGAGAAGTCGAAGGTCGTTTGTATAGGTATCTCTCTGGCGGGGTAGTCGTGGCACCCTTCTTTTCTCCGCCACGAAAAGGCACTTGAAATAAATTGAAAATGGCTGGTATCGCCCCGCTCTCGGATAAGTGATACCTACATCACCTACACGCACATCGGTCACCACAGAATTCCACGGGTGTTCTTTCACGTATTCAATACGATCCATTCAAAAGCGGATCCGAATCCTCGCGAAAAAAGATGATCAATTAAAACCATGTTAAAACGTTATACTAATTCGCGTGCCTCGCCGAGCCACGGAAATTAAAAAGCTGAATATAAACGTACAAAAAAAAAAAAAAAAAAAAAGGCGGGAGGGAGGCGCCGAACACGACGTTAATCGAAATTTCACGAAGAGTTAACGAATTCAATATACTAGCTCTGTTTTACATTCTCTGTTCTATATACCCTGTTTTGCATTCTACTTTCTGATAGTATTGAAAGAAGCTAAAAATTGAACAACTGTACACATGGTGGTAATATTATATAGAAATGATTCTACATATGATTTACATGGATATCTAAAGTTTATGTGTTTCGAATACTGTAAATTGTAGTTGAGAGTCTATTTCGATGTTGCAATGAACATATTTTTTGCTTCTTTCAATTTACATTTTTCAAAATTGCCAGTTAACTTTTACTATGTAACGCCAGAAATATCATCAAACGTAGGAACGTGATGTCCTATAATTCTACTGGATGACTATGAATTATATAGTCGGGATAGTCGATCCAAGATTCACAATGTCTTTATAAAACGCTTATAGTTTTTTTTGCACACGACCGTGCGACGTTAAAACTCACAAAAGAGTCGAAAACAAAGCTTTCGTTTAGCAACCTGCGATTACCTACCTAAATCTACATTGAGCAATTGAAACAAGTTCGATACAACGGTTGAAAATTGATTGGCTAAAAAGCTTTCTTTCCGTCTTGTACACGGTGAAACAGGAATTTGAATATCACCGGTGCTTCTATTACGACGGATGGTCTGTCTCATTATTCGGTGAAATCGAGCTCGTCGAAAATTTATGTACCACCTCGCGCTCTCCCTCCCTCCCTCCCCCTCGTCTCTCCCCACACGACCGTAAAATCATTTCCAAAATTCGCGGTTTACCCGAGCACGGGCTAATTTTCAGCGTACACGCGTGTACCAAGCTACACGATGACACACATACACATACACACACAGGGCGTGCAAAACGTTTATGAGACTAAACGCGAAACGCGAACTGGCGTACGGTGGCGCGCGCGCGCGTGCACGTTCACGCAGGGGCACACGCACGTAGAAAGAAGCACGTGTGACGGCACACGAACGCGAAGGTGTATTGAATCGACGAGTATCATGCAGTTGACAGCTAGAGCTAATTGAATCTTGACTCTATCTATCTGTCGAATCGAGCTGAGACTCGACCGCCCCGGCGCCGCAGCGAATTGCATTTCCGTTCGACAGAATCGTTCGCGCTCGAGAATTCTATCTTCTCCCTTAATCCCTCTTGGTTTTTGCCGTGTGGAATTAGAATAGGAGATCCATCCGATTACGAAACTGTAAAAGACTGTTGCCCGCGTTGTTCGTCACTCCCACTGTTCACGCCACTTTTTTTTTTCCCATTCTCGTTCGTTACATTTCTTTTTTCTTCTTTTTCTTTTCTTTTTTTTTGAAAACCTGGAAGAAGCAAATTTTAATATAAGTTGATGGTGAATTCTGGCGAGTTCTGGCATTAAATTCGCGTAATCATTTAACGAAGAGAAAGTTGTTTCATTCTCAAAGATATTAATTTCAGGAAATACAAATTACACCGTATTATGTGAGAGACTGAATATTTTTCACGAGGGAGAAGTATGAAGGGAATTTCGACGCTATGCAACGAAATTGTTAACGTTCAATCTTTTTCAACGTCTTCCATTTTTGCAAAATTAACGAAAACGTTGAAACGATATATTTCGTTTTCGTTTTCTTTTTTCTTTTCCCCCCTATTTATCGAAATACGATACAGGATGTTATAAAGAACCGCAAAGGCACAATCGTTCAGAGGGAATTTCTTTTTTTTATTGGGAACGAAAATTTCTCTTCACCATAAATTCAATGGAAAGGTTTCCGTGTACCAGACTATTCAATAAGGTAGCAGGTCAATGGAGATTCTCGATAAAATTTTAATTGGGAAAGAGTAAAATATACTTCGGCGAAAATGCAACACAATGGTTGTAGATCAAAGGTGTGCAAACATTTTTTTTTGCAATTTAATTACTAATTACTAACTTGTATTACCGATACAAGGAAAAATTAATATCATTTTCATGATATTATTAATTTTAATATAATTGATTTAAATTATATTAACTATATTTAAGTGTCATTTTTAATACAATGCCAGAATTTAAGTATAGAACTTACCTATTTGTATCAGAGAGATCATAGTGTAAAAATTGAAGAAAAGTTTATGATACAATAGCTTTGATTCATGTGTTTCACGAAAGATCGTTCAAATCCTTGAAAATGTATTGTTGCAAATCCATAAAACTTCTGTGGGATCATCTTCACGAGTTGATCATTTTGATTACTCTTTTTTACAGCAATTTTACTGTTAATCTTGCTACAGTTTATCCATCTTACCCATTTTAAAAATGCCTGTAAATAGGAATGAAAAATAACAATTTCGAATTACAAAAGTAGATAACTACCTGGAGAATATTTCAGAGTGAATTGAAACATTGTTACATTCTCATTGACTGTCTTGTAGTAACAAACAAAATTACCGCTATGTAGCAGCATAGTTGCAACAAAAAGAGTAATGAAAATGAATTCATCCAATTAGTCCTTTTTTCGTCCTTTGCATTCACATGGATTCGCGATCACCTAAAGTGAAAAAAAGTGTAAAGTAAAGTCGATTTGAGTAACCGGTCAGAAAAGAAACGGAGACGTTGACTTACCGAATGTAACCGTAACGATGACACGATATCGGTTTCATTTAACGGAACGACGTGTCTCGTAAACAGCGAGGGGTTGAGGCTCGTAATACCGATAAAGGCACAGAGAGCCCGGGAAAAGGAGGATAGATAGGGAGGGAGGAGGGCTCTGTTCCCCGTCTAGGATTCTATAATCCGTACGATCTTTATCGTTAAATTCTGTACTCGTGGACCGATGCCTCGATTGCGCAATCAAGATGGCATCGAGAAAGGCATCTCTCGCCTTCGACTCAAACTACCAACAAGTATTTCAATATCCGCTCCAATATATTCCCATCGACCCTATAAACGTGTGTGCAGTTATATTGGATTCCCTTCCTCCTTTCTTCGATCCTCCCTCCTCGTCGCTCTCGTTCTATCGCTTTTTCCGCTCTCGCTTCCTTCTGTGGTACGCGTGCACGTGTGTGCGTGTGCGTGTGTGTGATCAATTGGTTCACGATATCGCTACAGACACACACGCGGCGACATATGCGTGTATATCTTTTCTCGAAGAACGCGTTTGCCATGTAATCCTGTAAAAGATTCTTGGTCTCAATTATTTCAGTTGGAAGAATCAAGTTCAAGGGAGAGAGAGAGAGAGACGTGGGCCACTAACAGTCATTGTTATCATTGCCGGAGTTGTATTAGATAAAAATTACAGCCCTGAAGAAATTAGAAATTTCAAAAAAGAGCTCAACCGCAGGGTTGTTTCTTTGTTTTCTTTCTTTCCTTCTGATTTTAAAATCGACTTGCTTCAGCTTGATGCATCTTCTGCATTTTAACGTTTTAAATAACATATTAAGGTACTTTTCAAAACTTTTTCAGAAGAGACTATCAAGCGACAACTATGACAAGAATCTTTGGGTCGGTTTTTTCGAATCACTGGGACGTTCCAACGGTTGCCTAGAAGGAAACCATTAGCTCCAAATTTAAACGTCCATGATTCTTCGTCCATCTTCCGCTTGCATATCTCCACGACGCGGCGTGGCCAACGGCGATCAAATAGATTACGGAGCACAATGGCCGCGGATAATAATCTAGGAAATTCTTTCCGGATTAATTAGCCGCACGAAATTCCTAGATCACAAAGATATGCAGTAGGCCAATGGATATGAAATAATTTATCGTAGAGAGCCCGCCGTGTGGGCTCTGTCCACAACCACCTGGGCACACATTAAAATCCAGAGCGGTTCTCCCACCTCTCTCTCTCTCTCTCTCTCTCTCTCTCTCTCTCTCGCCTCTCCACTCGCGCCACTCGTCCTTTTCATCGTCGCTACCTCCCATCTCTGTCGCTTCTTTCATTCATTCTCTTTGTTGTCTCGTAATCTATATACGCGCGCGCGCACGGACCGCCGCTTATTATACTAATATGTCCGTCGTGCGTTCATCGCGGTGCATCGCCATCAAAGGGGTTTTTCTCGTCCGAGTCTAATTGTTCGGCCCCCGATCCCGGCCAAAGAAACCGAGTGATACGGTCGAGGCTGGTTTTTCACCTCGTTTCAACCGGTGGCCCGCGATCAAACGGACCCTCCTCTCCTTATCCGTGAATCTTTCCGCACGGTTCGCCGACTTTTCGGCCACCGAATCCTTCCCGGATACCTAAGGAAAACTTGGCGTATGCGCACCTCGGCGTATGCGTCCTGCTGGCTGGGAAATCCTTGGATCTCGGTATGGGAATCAAAATTGTAAATAGAGAAGGTGAATCTGTTGGTCGAATGGAAATACTCTTGAAGTTTTGTGTGAAATTTAGACCCAGCTCGACCGTTCCTTCTCTGAGAGTAACTGCAAAAGAATTCATCACACAGATCAATGGATTCGTGGTTGAAATTCAAATTTAGAAAGATTCAGAACGATGAAAATTAATCACCAGAGATAAGGCATACCTAATGACGAATAGTGTCATCTGTTTTTAGGTCAATAAACGAATCACTCTAAATTTCAGAAAAAAAAGAAAAAGGAGATGATAACACATTTCTTGAAAGGAACAATATTCTTGCAAGCTTCTTCTTAACCTTAAGAATAAAGGGAAAGTAAACACTTTCCCAATGAATCTACTAAACTGTGTTTAGCCTGCACGAAGAAAAAAGTAAAAAAGAAAAGAAGAAGGAGGGAAAGAAAGAAAATGGTAACGGATAATCAAAAGTGGAAGAAGTGCCCGAAGCGTGGCTTTGCACGATCCGCGGTTATCGAGCAGAATAGACGCGTTGTACTGGATCGGCCGCACAATGAGTCCAATCGGTGAAAGGGTTTTGCAATCGTACCCACATTTATACCGGGTATATCTGCAGGGGATACAGGTACGTTTTAGGCACGGTTCCTTTTATAAGTGCCATTATAAGTGCCATTTGAGCATGCCTACACCCGCTTTGTCCGCGAATTTCAAACTAGTCATTGTCCTCCCGTTGTTGTTTGAAAGAACACGGGATGACAACTGGCCGCGGTTAAAAAGCATCCCCTCTATCTTTCTTGAGGCAATAGGCGTCCTTTATTTTTTACCACATATTGATCATTTCTAGATAATTTAGGTAACTTGTCCAAAAATAGATCATGGTGAATTCTTCTTTTCTTTTTTACTTTTTTACAAATAGACTGTAATTTAAAGGATCTTTGATTTTTTAAAGAAGATATTACGGGACTACTGGATTATTAAGGAAATTTTTAAATTTACACTACCTATTTAGCTGATCGTCCGGAACTCTTCTGATGGATGGTACAATACGGTGTTTGCTATGATAACTCCATGATAGATTTTGTCGTACAAAATATGCTTTCATTGTCATGCCATAATAGGTCTCAAATAAATCCTCACAAATTATCGTCACAAGCGTCAAACATTTTATTTTAATGCGATAAAATGAAGATTTGAATTGTGCATTGATGCCTAAATTTAAAGATAAAAGCAAAAGATAAAGTCGTTTATACAGCTTGATAGAACGACAATATATAGATACATTTTACAAAATAATAAGTGTGAAATATGTATACCTGAGTCAGAATCGACATTTATTAGCCTTTGTCATCCGAGTTATTTACGATATTCTCTGCAAAGATTGATTGTTGAATTAATTCAAAATAAATGAAAAAAAATTGTCCAACAACACCTCAAAATAACCAGACCGTGCAGTCTCCTCGCATAATCGCTTAGCCACAAGAAAAGATCTTAACCGGGCCGATCCGATCGAATCTCTATCCCTTGAAATCTACCCCGAAGGTGAATCGTACTTTAACGAAAAATTGATTTAAAGAGTCTTCTCTTTTCTACACCGTGGAATCGTTCAACCGGCTTTCATTTCGTTTCGTTCGTCCGTATCCTTTCTCTGTCAATCACCGGCCGCGACTTCACAATGGCCACGGCGACACATTGTGTAATTTAAAATGAATGCTCCGCAGGCCTCTCGACAGGGGTATAATTGTTTCACGAGACAGGTCCACGGAGGTCTGGTATTAATGTAGGAAAACGGACTGGTGGTTTTCCAATGGAACAATGACTCTGTGTGTGCGTGTACCACGGTGGATATCTCGTTACACCGTAATCGAGGAATAATCGATCGCAAAGTTGTAGCACAAGGCAAATTGCTGGGCGTGGTGAGAACGATCCAGGAAACTCGAGAGGGCAAAAGACAAGGGCGCGTAGCACCAACGAGGAAATCCGAGATTTTTCTTCCTTTCCTCTTGCGCGAGCGGCCCCCTCCCCCTCCTCCACGTCCACGTCCGCCTTTCCACGATCCTCCTTTATTTTTCCTGGCCACGTAGAAAGCTTTTTATTCAGATCCCGCCGTGTTCACCCTCGATCGAGCCGGCGTGCGTGTGCTCGCCGAACCGGGAGGTAACAAAGATTCACTTCTCGTCTTTGAACTGGGTTAATTAGGGGACCCCCGAGAAATTTTGTTCCCGGCCATTCGAGGGACCTTGTTGCGGCTTCGCTAATGCGGAAACGCCGGTCAATGAAACCTATAACAATATATAATATGATATGACACGAGCTGAGATTGGCGAGTTGTAATAAATTAATTGTATTGATAATTTTAAGTTATGTTACCAACGTTATCTGTCTTCTACCACGGTAGATTTAATTTAATTTAATATAATTCAGAATTCTGTACACGGCAGCTGATAAATTGGATTTTCTTATCTGATTCATACTTTACATATATGTATGACGATGAGATGTGATAAATTAATCATGCAGATAAT
This sequence comes from Frieseomelitta varia, assembly GCF_011392965.1. Lineage (NCBI taxonomy): Eukaryota > Metazoa > Arthropoda > Insecta > Hymenoptera > Apidae > Frieseomelitta > Frieseomelitta varia. The sequence goes on from NW_025110671.1 coordinate 91,511, forward strand.
TTCAAGTTACCGGTATTGGCCAAGGTATTAGTAATTGATCGACTTTGTTCTTTTTCTTTTCCCTCCCGCTTGACCTTGATCTGAATCATTGAACATCAATGGTATCAGCTTGATTTTCATGCGACTCGTGTCGTCATCGACTGGAACAAAACGCGTGGGCAACCCCCGCTGACAGGATTTCCAACAGAATTCTAACAGACGTGCATCAGGAAAGATGCTTGATTTCCGTGGAAACGAATATCACGCTCGACGATTAGGGAGAAAGAGAGAGAGAGAGAGAGAGAGAGAGAGAGAGAGAGAAAGGGAAAAAAAGAGAAATACGAGTAACCAGTATCCTGGTCGATCACGGGATTCCGTCTCTCTCGTGTCTCTTTCCTTCTCGCAACAAGAGCGGTCCTCGATCATCCTCTACCTCTCGTCAATGCATCCGGGGACTTCCGCGATTTCTGAATAGAAATCTCCATGGTGGCTGACAATGCAATACGTGGACAATTGCATAGTCTAATGGATCTGCCTCACATCATCGTAACTTATACGTACGTGTCGTTCGTGAAAACGATATCGACAAACGTCCATTCCGCGTGTCTTCCTACCGTTCGCAAAAACGAGATCGACATTCTCTCCATGGTGGTCGTGTCTTCCCGCTGTCATCATACTACTCTCTACTGCGTCTCTCCCTCTTCTTCTTCCTTTGCCTCCATGGGTTTCGCGTGCGCGCGCGCGCGCGCCGAAAAACGAAAAAAGATTCGGCGAGCGTCGGGCCGACCGGTAAAAACGATTATATGTCGTGTCTGAGTACCCCTCGGTGCCCACCGTGTGCAAATGAAAATTATTCTGCGGTTTAGGCTGTCTGCTAATCAATCAATAACGATGCGTTCCCCATGCGCGAATGAATTAATTAGGTCGGCTCATTCTCGCATCTCTAATCCAACACGCGGGTTCGTGTGAAAATTTCTCGCATCGAGCTCCGATAGAAATCTCTTTTGAAGGAGCATAAATCCTTTTCGAAGATATTCTAAAAATGAAGAGTAATGTAGTGTTTGGCCATCAAGTACTTTTAATGTTAATGAATATAATACTTATTAGAATATATATTAGTGTTAATGAATATAATATAGAATATAATATAGAAATATAATATAGTAATATAATAGTAATAATAATAATATAATAGAAATATAATATAGAATAGAATATATTAATGTTAATGAATATAATACTTATTAGAATATATTAGAATGTATTATATATTATACTATAAATATGTATTAACACCTATAATATATAAATATATATTATACCATATATTATAATATAATCTATTATTAGTATAATATTACTTGGTATGTAGTGTTATAATATAATATTAAAATATAATACTTGCCCAAGAAGTAATTGCATTTCAAAGAAAAACTCTATATATGTATATATCTATATATGTATATATATTCTCTCTCTCTCTCTCTCTATATATATATATATATATATAATATATATATATATATATATTGTCTATTTTGTTCAATTTTTCCTTTTTCAATCAACTTCAAACGTTCTTATCTTTTTCGACAAAAGACAGTTCCAAGAACGATCTTCATCAGCAATGAAATTTAACAAATATGCATGTATGTTTACCTATAAAAAAGAAAAGGCAATTACTTTGTGACCAATCCAGAATTATAGATTATTAAAAATTAAATTTCGCTGGATTAATAAGACTTAGATCACGGAATAGAGTTAGATCGTTCGATCGTTCGATCCTTTAATGATGAATTATGTTATTAATGTCATGAATTTTAAAGTTAGTTTTTAAATGATGATGTCACGTCTAACTTACTACGATAATGGGTTGCAGGCACACAGGGGACGACAAGGATGATCTGTAAAATACTAAACTGATACGAAATTAATAAAACTTACAAACTATATTTGTACATGATACATGGCATTCGTAGAGAATAATAAAACTATAAAACAACTGAGCAACAGCGCTGAACAAGGGACAATTTGTTGCTACTTTCCATCATGTTGCTATTTCCATTATATTTGTTATTTTTTTGGTCCATTGCTCACCGCTGCAATTACACGTCCGCGTTCTCTTGCACATATCCGTCCTCTGTTCCCTTTCTTCTTCTTTTTTTTTTTAGCAACGAAAATCCTCAAGACATTTTGCGTCGCGTCTCTTTACTCTCTTTCAGTAGTGACAGAAGAAGACAAAAATAATAAAGAACAGAACGAGAAAGATAGAGAAAACGGCGGAGAGGGGAGAATGGGGAATCAAAGAAGAGCAAGAGAGGGAGGATCTTGGAAATCTTTTGGATTCGTGGCTGGATGCGAAGGAGGTACGCGGAGAGATGGTCCAGGCAGTTACGGGCATTATATACCTAACAGGAAGAGAGACAAAGCAAACAAAACACTGTCGGGGCGTCGCTCCGCAAACACACAGCGCCCTCGCGCGAACGGGAGGAGCGAGACGAAGAACTTAAAACTTGGAACAAAAGTCCTCACTTTTGTTCCCTGGAAAGTTTTTCGAATTATGGCCATAGCGAGGAGTGAAAGACGAGGAGGAAAGGAGGACGCCATCGAGAGAAGTCGCCTCTCCGGTGATTTATATATCTCGCCAAGGTTTCGGAATTATTAAACTTTCCAGGGTGCTAGAAGAAAGGAGGTGAAGGGAAACGACGGAGAGGAGTTCCTAAGAGAGAAACAGAGAGAGGGGAAGAGAGAGAGAGAGAGAGAGAGGACTTGTACTGTAATTAAGCCGTTTTCTAATGAAGATTGATCGGTCAATTAGCACCGTTGCCTCCCACCTTGTGGCTTGTCTCTTCCATTATTTACAGCGAACTGTTCTACTTAACACTCTGCCTATAGTTCCGTGTCCTCCATCATGTTAATGTTTTCGATGGATGTCTCTTCCTTCTCACAACAAAATCCCTGACGAGCAGGCAAGTTTTAATCATTTACCTATAGACAAAGAATACTATAACTATAACAATGTTTGTGCAACTGTGACGTATTATTTACCTGCGCCGTCAATATTTGCATCATCTTCTTCGCAACAGTTCTGCGGATTTCTATAGTCGCTGCGTTGATCGTCAGACAAGTTTTTAATTAAATTCTTGGCGTATCTTCTCGTTCGATCGGCTCAAGTTGAAGTTACAAAACGCCGGGCAAGGTGGAATGTTTTACCACCGTGGTAACGGTGGTCAGTATACCTACTTGGAGGCGAACCGTGAAACACTTCGATTATCCATTAACAAGCAATTAAACCGCTGGTAACGAGGTACAATTCAGGCTCGAGTTGAGTTATCCCTGGAAGAGATTAAAAGCTGCCACTTGTGAGTCTGGGCGAAACCACCCTTTTGCGTTTCTGTCGTTCAGCCTCTCTCTCTCGTTCATTTCCCTGACCCGTTATGCCCGTCTCTGTTCAGCTCCACCCCTCGATCGTCCTGGACACAATAGAGAGTGGGAAGCCTCTTTCTACGGATCACACAATGGATATAGTATATCAAACAAATTCGACCCCGCGAAATTATTGGCCAGGGTAATCCCACGGATACCAACCGTGGACGATAGTTCTCCCATCGACATCGGTACGTAACCCACAACCAGACACAAGGGCCTGGAAACCACAGTGAAAACTTACCCGTGAAATGCGGAGACGTATACGTCCAGCCCCCTCCCGCGCCATTAATATTCTTTCGACTCGGTCTCCTTCGCTACTGTCGTTGCACTTGAACACCACGGAGAGGAAGTTACATTTTTTTTTTAAATTTCTTTTAAGTACTTCATCGATCAGTCTCGTGTTAACAGAATTATTCTTCTGCCAGAGCTATCGGAACTAAATATGAAGTTTCTCGTTTCCCTCGGAATTTCCAAAATACTGCTCGTTGTGATATTAAAATATTGTTTACAGGCAGTTTTCACAAAACTTCGTTATTTATTTCTGCCCAGGAAGTCCAGATGTGATCTTCGATCGTCGAATCGGTGAACGTTGCAGTCAGCTCGAATGGGAATGAAATCGTAGGAAGTTAATTCACAAATTAATCCGTAATGTAATTTTCTAGAAAATAATGGGGACTCTTTAGTAAGAGGAATTGAAAAAAACGTCGAGGGAATATCGTCCGCGTTCGTTTAATATATTCCGCAATTTGATCGGATCATAACGCATCGATTGAAGCGCATCCTGATTTATGGCAAAGTACATAACAAAGATTTCGATGGCAAATCCAGAGGCGACACGTCCTTCATTCTGACAGGATTGAAAGCCGTAAAAATCCTTGTCGGACGAAAGGGTAGCCCGATCTAGGTACGCATGCGTTTGACAGAGTAGATATATTTCGATCATGGATTTTCGATAGGCCGCAAGGATTAGGGGCTACCCTCTGCTCTCGTGTGTTTGTTCGAAACAATGCTCGACTTAACTGATTGGCCGCTAGCTGGTTCCGCGTGTTGTATTCTTCGTTCACTATCGGATGAATAACAGAGTGACGACGTGGAGTGTGGCACACAACAGATTACCATAATAATCTCCGCTAACGAGTATTGTCTAGTTAATTGAAACGTTACAACTCCTCTCTGTTCGTATTTCAAATTTATTGGAATTTTTGTTCTTTCAGTTTGAGTTTTTTCATGCACGCACACCTACAAACCATAATGAATATTAATGAATATTAAGCGTACATATAGTTACTAAATATTTCTATTGATATTGCAGATAAATATCCTTTACAAAACGATAAATACAAATTATAGATTAACATGCAATAACGATTTAAATTATATTAATATGTTTATCTTGCGCACTACTAGATATAAAAATGTTTGTAAAGAATAGCCCAACGATTTTACTAAAACGTTCTAATTCCCTAAATGTTCTAGCTCATCTTCAGCGGCGTGAAATTAGAATCAAATTCCAATGACGATCAAGCGGCGGAGGGGGATGAAAAGAAGAAAAGAAAAGGAAAGACACTTGAGGCAGCAAATCAAGCAACCAATGAAAGAGAGGAAAGAGACAGAGCAAGGGGGAGTGGGCGTAGCTCGCGATAATTTGCATGGAAATTTTTATCGGCACGGCCGGGGAGGCAATATCCGGCAGACGCGTTTAAGATCCGAGTCCGGATAATAATAGCCACAGAAATGGGATCGTAATGCCCGAAATGGGTGACACGAGTAGGTACCCAAAGGTTGCCTATATACGCCTTACATTTTCCTACGTAGCTATCGCGGGCTAATGCGCGAAAAATGCAGCGTTTGGCGGGGTGCACCTACACACAGAGTCGTGCCTACGGCCACGCTCGGCGAGAAAAAGAAATGACATCGTCCTCCCTTGCCTCGCGTCGTTAAATTATATATAGTCTTTCTTTCGCCCTTGCTCGCTTGTTCTTTATCGTCGCCTTATGTTAATATTACTTCTATTCGACGCAGAACCCGTTGCGGAAGTACACGATCCTCCTTCGCTTTTTTTTTTTCTGACTGCTTAATATTCTCCGCTATGCTTAAACTACCCTCCATTTGCCGGGCTTCATTACATCCTGATGTTAATTCCCCTTTTCTCTCTCTTTTCATTTCCAGAGCGGAGGCGATGATCTTTTTTTCCGACAAGTACCTAAAATTTCGAAGTGATAAAGAGAGGAGGCTAGTAAAAAATGGCAATTGAATTTCGTTTAATACTTTTCTTATCTTACGCTTCTCTTTCTTTCGATCGTCGATTGTATAAATCCAAATCCACAAAAGTCATCCGAGCGTTCTCTATCTTCGAGCTGATCGATACATGGATCTGAAGAAGGGATCCATGGAGAAGGATCGACGAAGAAATGCTTAGGAAGGAGCATTATACGAGGGGCACGTAGCGGCAGGATCGGTTGCTCGATGGACTGGAAGCTGGCGGATCACTTCGAAATGCCGTCTTAAACCGAGCCAGGAAAGGCTGCAAGTACGTACTCGTGCACGGCCAGTGAGCACGTACACGTCGTATTACTGTGACCGAGTATCTAGCTTTCGTGGCTGCCTTCAGGAATCCTGCTGAGTTCTTGTTTTTCCTTTCATATAGGTATAAAAGAATATTTAAGAGACTTTACGCGGACTTTACGGGCAAGGAAAAAGGTAAAAAAGAAAGAAAGAAAGAACCGAAGAAAAAATTGGATCGTGTAAAACTACGCAGAAGAGAGGCAAAGAAAGAGAACGTTGAAATAGAAAAGAGACAAGAAGAAACAGAAGGAAAAATCGTGCTCGTACGTGCGCTCATACGCGTGTACGTTTGTAGATATGCTTGTCAGTTAAATGCGTGCATGTGTGCGTGCCCCGTGGCGTGCACCCCGCCGACAGGCCTCGTCGTTTTCGACGAGACCATCGAAAACAATCGGGACAATGGGTCTTCAAGCATTCTTATTTATTATACTTACATGGCACTGTACACTATACATGACGCGAGTGAATGGGAGAGAGACCGCGGTTAGACGAGATGTGGAACGCGCGTGTGCGTTTCGCTTAGGGGGGCCCCCACGAGTAAACGTGCGTGAAAGAACGCACGCGATTTTTTGAATCATGCAGCACCGGTAGCACAAGGGAGCAGGGCGGGGAGAGGCGTCCACGAAGAAAAGGTTAAAGAGAGTTGTTTTGTGAACGGTCAATTGACAGCGTTTCTCGATGTTAATGGTCGTCCGCCTTTAAATGGCATACCTTCCTTCCTACAATTCTTCACGCGCCACTCGGATGGCTCTTGCTAATTGTTGGAATTCGAATCTTACTGTCCGTTCTATATTTCCTGGTGTTGAATTGTAATATCACGTCAATACGCAAACAACTAAAAATAAAGGAAACGAAGTTTCTTAAGCTTTACGCTCTAGGTACTTAGTAATTTGAAGATAGTGCGGTGTAATAATCGGCTAATCCACTAACAAATATAAATTGACAAAAAATGTATTGCGACGGTACTTAAAATTTGAAAGTTTTTAGTTATGGCTCCTTTTAATTTTCAATTTTTTCGATTAACGCACTCTTTTTTTTTGTGAGAAACTTATTTTCAAAATGTTATTTCGTTATTCTTAATTCAGTCGATGACTTTATGAATTTAAAAGATGCAACATCGTTTCAAGATTATTAACAGATAGTAAAAAGTAATAATCATTGTTACATAAGAGTGCTTCGATTAATGTCAAGCATGGTTATGATCTATTAAATATTAATAGCTGTGCTTAATGAAATTTTTTTCTTAGATATACTGAGCTAGATTGTGTCCAACGAAATATTTGATTTGCAAGCTGATACTTTTTACTTTGTTCAGTGGATCATTAAAGTAGTATCATGGAAGGGGTAAAAGATAAAGGAGTTAATTCTGAGTTTACATGTATTACGCTGAAGATCACTGGTTGTGTATAGAGATATCTATACGCATATTCCTAATGCCTCTTATGCGGGTCTCATTGTGCAACGATCTCTTGTTGCCTGTCGTTACGAACAAAGATTCTCCAGAGGATATATCCTTATCCTTTTACTGTGCTGGATGGTATAATGATGGATGGGTAGATAATAAGAAAAACTCAGTACGCCACAAGAATGTTCTGGAAAGCGGTTGTAGGTTCTTCCAACGAAATTTAATAGAGCTATGATAATCAACCTGTGATTATACAAAATTATACATAATTATACAATATATTAAAATTAGATTGATTACAAATATAGATAAGAAATACTACCTTGTTGAATTACTGCGTGTCTCTTCTTTTTTTTTACCGTACGTATATTTTCAAAAAAATAAATAAAAGCCAAGGAATACAGTTTATGGTCCTTCAAGTTCTCCAATAGAAAATCATTGCGATCAAGATTCCTTTCCTTCCTTGAAATCAAATAGTTCTCAAATAAACAGATGAAAAGTTGACAACTCTCAATCTCTTTATGACCGTTCAATCTCTCACAGTTATAAAATCGTCGAGTCGTTTTTGGAACTTTCTTCTTCATAGGTAACCAGCAGCATGTGTCGTTCAATTCTGTGATCGTTCGATCTCTGCCGCTTCACCTAGTCAAAAATTTGTCAATCAACAGGCGAATGAACTTTGAAAACATGCAACAATGGCAACGGCGTAGCTAGGTCCTCGAGGATCGTCATGGACCGTCGAAAATTCGTTATCCACTCGAACAGCACTTCGAGCCTTGTGTGTGCACGTTCGTGTGTGTGTGTGTTTCATAGAGGCAATAAAAACTCAGTCATTTTTCGCGGGTCCGTTTCGGAAAAAGAACCGGGCGAAAATATGGGAAAGTTTCGCCGGTGGTGGATTGCCGTTCCGAAATGAACGGTACAAAATGATTCTGCGTTGCGCGCCGGTGCTCCACGAGTGGCTGCACGATCACGCGCTAGCCTGTTGTAATGGATGAGTCCCGATGCCGGGATGTATATTGCCAAAGTACTTATGGCAGCACGTTTATGGCATACAGGCTGTACAAGCCTGGCAGCGGCCGACATGAAATCCAGTCGAGCACCCTCCATCCACGTCACGTCAGCCACTGATTAACATTAACTTCATGGAAAAAATTGTACCAAATGCCGGGCAACGTCACAGTTTTCGATTTGGCCGCGATGCCTGATCTGACGCTTTTTCGCCGTTCCTCACCGTTCCTGTTCCCCTGTACGACATACTCGCAAACGTTGGGCTAGGTTTAGGTCAACTGCAGTCATCAATTGATCGATAGGAACAGCTTTCTTTCCGACATCTGTTTTGCTGCTCTTTCATCGTTTCTCACATTCCTACTTCCCTAGAAGACATTCGCAAAAGTCAAGTTTAGGGTAACGTATGTATAATATTTTGTACGTCTTTAAAAGGGTAATTCTTACAATTTTATAATTATTGTATAACACAATTTACGTAACGAGCATGTATCAACTCTCTCGTACTGTTGTATTTCTCTACGTCCCCTAGATCTATGTTGCTAACAAATTAAGAATTGACCGTGAGATCGCATCTCAATTTGGGCTTTAGAATTTCAAATATGTTTGGAGACACTGTTGCGTGTCAGGCGATGCGTTTGATTGTCAAATTAAAAGGAAACTGGGAGCGAATTCTGTTCACCGAGCCCTCGTCCCCGAGATATCGCAGGCCCCCACAAAAGCACGCAGGGGTGCAGTTAATTCTAAAGCGATTAGGCGCACGCGACGGGGCAAAGGTGTCGACCTGCAATTGACAACGGGCCGAAGGGTCACGAAGGAGCAGATCGCGAGAAGGGGAGACGAAAAATTAAATTAGTCGCACGTTCGATGGTAATCCCAGATTAATATACGTTGCCTGGATGTCAGGATGCGTTTCAGCGCCATACAAATGATCTCGAACATTTTCAAGGAGATTCCCAAGTGCTACTCGGCATTTGCATTTGCAATCAGAAAACAAAAAGGTTTCCTCAAAACTGCAATTACTCACGAGAACAACTGAAAAAGATAATTTAATTCGTGATTAGGAGACAATTTTTGTGAACTGGATTGTTGATGTTTTTTTAAGACTAAATACATATCTCTAACATCGTAATGTTTTTAACACGTAATATCTCTGAAATTTCTTTTCTGTTTAAGAATATTTTAGGAGTGAATAGTTGGAATTCTTTCGCGATAGAATATCTTAAATTGGGTAGTGGTATCCCTGAGGGTAATCGTTGACCTAACCTCAAAACTCAATGATATAGAGGTATCCATTATACTGTACCACTATATTGTAGCTACTATAATACATTCTCATACATTCATTATTTTAACTGTCTTTCACATTATATATGATTACATCTCTTATATACATTTACATTTTTATCGATAAAAATACGTACCTGCAAGATTACATTTATGAAATTCATATCAATATTTCTCCTTTCTTACCCATTTTGCTTATTCTAATCGCAAGGATTGTTATTGTCAAGCGATCATAACCAAACAACAGTGGCGCCTGCGGAACTGCAGCATTCCCAATTTTTCTCGACATGTGAATATATTTATTTACGTCTGCTTATAACATTTAATTTTGTACAAAATTTTTATATAAACAAGATAATATAAATCCAACGTACTTGCACGTATATTTTGAAAGTTGCAACAACTTCACGATTTTCAGTCACGAACTGCCATTGTTAATTGGATCGATATCGATACTGTTGATGATGTCAATCAATTCGATATCGATACGATTAACAATGGCGACTTGTGGCTTGGAAGTGTGGAGGTGCTGCAAATGTTGACGTATACAAAATTGATATCAATAGTATTGATATCAGCACGTACGTATTGAAATTTTAATCATCTCTTGCTCGATATATTGTAATGAAGTATTCATAATTGTAAAAGTATTTGAATATCAAAATATTTGTTTTGTGTATGTGTGTGTGTTTGTGTACATGGTGTGTGTATACATATATATGTATACATATATATATATTAAGCAAAGAGATGATATATATATTCAAATATATATTCATATGTTTATATATATTATTATTATTTCATATATATCAGAGATTATTATTATTTCATATATATCGGATTAATATCGATACTGTCAATGATGTCAATCAATTCGATATCGATACGATTAACAATGGCGACTTGTGGCTTGGAATTGTGGAGGTGCTGTAAATTTCGACGTATATAAAGGCAGTATTAAAGTATACAAAATTGATATCATAAATAGTATCGATATCAGTACTTACATATTGAAATTTTAATCATCTCTTGCTCAATATATTGTAATGAAGTATTTATAATTGTAAAAATATTTGAATATCAAAATACTTGTTGTGTGTGTGTGTGTGTAATATATGTATGCGCATACATTTATATATATTATTATTATTTCATAAATATCAGAAGTGTCAAACGAGTATCGACATTTTCATGACGTAGATATCAAATAAATGTCGATTCAGTGTAAGTAACTTTTCGATTTGATATCGATTCGATATATATATATTTCAACTTCAGTGTTTTGATATTCAAATACTTTTATAATTATAAATACTTCATATCAATATATGAAGGAAAAAGATAAATTATATTACATTATATTGTATTTAATATGGGTATCAAACAGGTATCGATATTTTTATCGAAGTATCAAACGGACATCGATACTATCGTGACATATCGAAACTTCCGTACAAGTGCCAAACGAGTATCCGGTTCATCATACCTACGTCTCGTGTCTACGATAATATTCATAATAATCATCATAATTTGCAGGTTTGGCATCAATAACATTGATTCAGTTCGATCATTAATCGCAACGAAACATTAAAATGAGAACCACAAAACCAACAAAAAATTAAAAAAAACAAGGACAAAGGGAAGAAGAATAGTCATCACACCGAGTATTCAACGTCATAATCCTTGCTGCATTAAAATATTAGGTCGAAGACACTCCAGTGCCTGGAAACGTTCTGTCCCGGAAATTATTCAAGCCGCAGCTCGATTATAGAAGACAATTTTAATATCGTCGAATAATGGAGGGTCTTCGATGAGAGAAGCCGAAGAAGGAGGAGAAGCCTAGGGTGGATGGGAGGCGTGAAGGGGATGGGAGGAGATCGGTGGCCTGAAAACTCGCGTTGCGTTAAGGTCACCGCGATAAGGGGACGATAGAATCGTGATCCTAGCGATCTGGCTACGTGGCGAGCATGTGGAAACGGTATTCAATATCGTTGCCCCTGGAAGGAAGCTGGATGGCAAAGTGGGGAAAGGATGGAAGGAGTAGGCATGCTCATTGTCACCGCGAAACTATTCCGGGCGGACCGGGGATCACGTGGCCTGTAAAAAGGACAATGGATCAGAAGTACGTGTCTCGGGATCGACACGATATTGGAACGAGGTTGCACCGCTATTATAATACAGAAAATTGTATAAAGGTATCTGCATTTCTTTTCTTTTTTCATCGGCATAGACAGCGTATCTACATTTCCTTCCCTTTCTCTTCGATCTGTAGAAGGTGTAACAGAGTGGATGTACAAATTTTGGGATGGTGCTCAATTTACGATAGAATTTAGACGATGAAGAGAGAGAATAATTAGGTTAGGTTTCTAAATTGGCTCTCAACTTTTTATATATTTTTCTTAATTACACTGAGTCAGGTTTCGTGTGTTTAAACGTTGAAATAGAAAGTAGACGTAGCAATGAATAATACTTTTTTAAAGAAAAAAAAAAAAAAAAAAAACGACTTCCAGAAAGATCTCCGTATTTACAGAGAACTAACAGAAGGTTCATCATTCAACAAACTGAACAAACGTTTACCATTACAACTAATAGCACACTCCAATGACACAAAGTCCTCAGTTTGAAGGAATGAAGGCAAAGAGAGAAGAAACAATCGTCGATTCCACGAAATTAAAGAGAGAAAAGCTACCACGTTCGAGACTTTCGATTTGACAAGTGGAATGAAAGATGAAGAAGAAAAAAAAAAGAAGGTAAAAGTAGACTAAAGGTAAACGTGAAAAAGAGAAATTAGTTATAAATTCGCAAAAGGGAAAGAAATGGAAGAAAACAATGTCTAGAGATCTCGGGATCTTCCAACTCTCCGCAAATCCCAACAAAAAGAAGATAATACGTATTCTTGACATACAGAAATTCAGGTGGAGATCCTGACGGCAGCTCTTTCGACAGAAAAGAATACGATCCCGTGTATCCAGCGATCTCAACATCACGCGATGTTGAAGTGTGCAACAATAAAGCGAAGAAGAACGTTACAGGTACTTCTTTCACGCAGTAGACGTTGCATTCGTCGGCCGTGTGTAAGTGTAAGTAAGTACTTACTTACTCGTCAGGATTCTCGTGGAACGAGGACGAGAGTCGTGGTTCGTCGAACGATGTTTGAAAGGAGAATAGGGTCAACACGATGTAGAACCGATCTGCCTGTTCGACTGTTGCCGAAGAAAAAAAAAGAAAAGAAGAAGAGAAAACGTGGACGATAGGTGGACGTGGACGAGGAAAAGAGACGTGGGAGGATGGAAGCGGAGCCGATGGAGCGGACGATCCTTGTTATTGTAGCCATAATGGATGGGCAAACAGAAGGACACGAGATCAAAACCGTGGCAGGTAAAACGTACCTCACGGTCTTGTTGTATCTGCGTAAAAAGCTGTATCACGAGTCAAACATTACATAAGAATCCGATTTAACACGTTGTACGAGACTATCAAGACCAGCTTAGGAAGATTTTCGTAAGTGTCTCTATTGTTCATCATTTCTAAATGAAATTTCTTAAATATTAACGTATAGAGTAGTCAACTGTCACAAAAGGAAATTCTTCAATATCGTTAAATACTTTCACCGAAACAAAAAAGAAAAAAAAAAGAAAGAAGAGGAAGAAGAGTTATAATTGGACAGACGAAGAGAGAAAGAGATAAAAATAATTGGAAAGAAATTAGTAAGTACATAATTAAGAAGTCTCTGACTTCTGATCGCCGATAGGCGGCCGTTGTATTTCACTTACAATGCGAAACGTAATTCAATGGTGAACAGAGAGCGGCGGATTCCATTGGAAGGGGATGCCGGCGCGGCGGTGGAAACGGCGTCGACGCGTGTAGGCGAGGGCGACGACGATCATTGAAATGGAAATGCCATTGACGCAAAGTGAAAGTAATTAATGGAATATGCCCGGGTGATAGAATGAATTTGATGGCGGCGCGGCCTTGTCGGGCCGAAACGCCGCGGTCCGGAACAGTGAAATACGGGCATATAACCGACGATGAAAGGGCGGCCTCGAGGGTGGAGGATGGAGGAAAAGTAATTTCCTTCCGGAGGGTGGAAGGTGAGTTTCCGCCGTTTCGATTCTCTATCTTCGAAACCTTTGAGTGCCTTGATGCAATTTATCTATATATTTAATCATATTAATTGAGTCTTAACTGTGATTACAACATTACAAGTTACACATCTACATATATCTATACAAATGTACGTGTATCAAAATCTATACGCATGTGCATATGTATTTTTTAAATCTTACTTTGTTAATTAATTATAGGTACTATAACTAGATTGCGGATTCTTTACATTTATGGGATATTTAGATTCAGAAGTGAAGAAATGCACATAATGTGCAAAAGTATGAAAGATATAGGCACAAAGTAAAGAGTTTGCCGTGGTATTTAATTGCGTCAGTAAAAATATGAGAATGCATAAAAATCCGCAGTTTAGTAACCTATTTATTACAATTCTTGATTTTTATTTTTCAAATTCGACTGAGAAATTGTAATCGGTTGTTATTTCTCTTTTTATAAAATAAATTGCGTTGAATTAATCGAATAGCAAATCTTTCGGTAAATAAAATTTCAGAACGCTAAAAAAATGAAGTACAAAGAATCAGGTTTTAGAAACTAGCGTGAAAGTGGTAAACTAAAAGAACAAGAACGGCCAAATTAAAAATATCGTTCTGCTTTTTGAATTTGACATTGGCAGATAAATTTTATAATTCGTACCTTTCTGTAAGTGACAGAGACTCGCGGGGGAAGCTTTGGACTTACTCCTTCCAGCGCGGCTTTCAGTTCTAGCGAAGTGGAGAAATTGCCGGGTGCGAAAGTGTTAATCAGAAACTGCTTTGGACACGGAGTTAAACACGCTACAAAAAAAGGAAAAAAAAAAAAAGGAAAGAAAGAATGAATAACCATGAGTTCGAGTAAAACATCAAAAGGAAAGTGATAGAAAATGAAAGAGGGTCTAGACGATAAAGAATCTGCCGAAAAAGCAAGAGAATCGGAAAATGGTGGAAACGTGGAACGGTAACAGACAAGAAAGCAGACAGTCGTGAACAGAGATAGAGAATTTTAATAGATTTAATTAATATTTCATTTGCATGCTATTCCTCACCCTACCGACGAGTTTCGTACCATTCTCTCTGCAACTGTGTGCGATGGTACTATGCGCGCTGTTCCGACCAACACGTAGACGAAAAAGGTACAGAGTGCAGAGCCATCCTGGACTCGGCAATGTAATCCGTGAGAGAATAGTAGAAATTTCGTTGCACACGCATTTTCAATGGGAGGTGCCACCTTCGTACGGAGAATAAAATAGAGATAGAAATATATAGGGTGTCGGCTAAGTGATGGTGATATACAGAGATAATTCTCTATCGGACGATGAGTCGAAAACTTGAAAGGAATTTATTTCTAAATTTCATTTTATTTTTCTAAATCCATGTTACGTGGTAATAAACGGAAACTTATAAATAACTGCCACTAAATACATAATATGCACAGTACTTTTTATCATATAAAACCTAATTCATGACTACGATTATCGAGCCAGTTCAGAAACATAGACATTATATGTATTTACGTGTCATGAATAAGTCAAATCTGTCACTAGCCACAGGAGTTAATAAATCAATTACGAATACTGTTTATCATCGTTCAACCTTCCAAACTGCTTCGAGCAATGCTTTCGTTTTGCTGAAATTAACTCTCAATTTTTCGTCTACGTAAAATTTTGTCATATACCGGATGTTTCGGTAACAATTTTCCGATTGCTTTGTGCAAGTACTATGCACACAGATGCAATTTAAATTGCCGTTATTAATTATTCTTCATTCGCTTCAGTTACGGGACACCCTGTATACGGAGAAGTCGGAGGGGGTGGCAGGGGTGACGACACGGTCCTTTCGCTGTATTTCAATTTAGCACGTCCATTGTTAGATACTAATATTATTCAGTTGGGAATTGTTTCGTGACACCCCTCAGGAGTACGATTTGCACGAACCGCTGGTGTCCGTGGCCTCCGATGTCTGTTCTATTACTCTGTTTCTATCCCTCTCTCTCTCTCTCCTTCCTCTTTCCATTGTTTCTCTCCTTCTTTCTCTTCCCATCATTCTCTTTCCTTCTCTCTTCCTCTCCTCTCTCTCTCTCTCTCTCTCTCTCTCTTTCGTCCCCCATCCTCTGTCCCGTTTCATCCCGAATTCTCATCGAGACCAACCACCCCCGCTTCATAACCCGTGGAAGATAATAAAGTATTGCCCAATGAAATACCTCGATATATACCTCGATAGAAATAGAGGTGAAGCGGTTCACAAAGAAGCGGCCACGTATCTCGGCGATATTCTCGCGCGAATTTCTAGAACGTGGTAATGTTAAAAATGGTAAAATTTGTTCTTGCTGCTAGGACGTTTCTTCGTTTTCTTTCTTTTTACTTTCGCTTTCCATTCCTCTAGTTGTAACGTTGCTTTAAAATTTTTTACTATCTAGTGCTGAGAGTCTATTCACGTAATATTAAGTTTGTAAATTTGTTAACAGCCAGTGTCTTGAATGCGACAATTTTATCATTATATACTCTTTCTCTCTGTTTTAGACGTCTAGAATGCAAGAGAAGAGGACCTGAAAGAGAAACAAAGTAGGAAAAAAGGAATCGAGAAGGAGGAAGAAGAAGAAGAAACAAACATAGCGTCTGTTTGCCAGAACGTTCGGCAACACTATACACTCTTCCCTGATCCGTGACGAGGATCCCGGAGGATCCAATTCAGGATTGGCTTCCAAAACGCGCACTTGAGCCAACCACGAGCAAATATACGTGGCTGCACACACCACACGTGTACACGGTCGATACAGGTAGAGGGTGAAGCTCGGTGATCCCGGAGAGGTGAACACAGGAGTGGGTGTAAGAGGAAGGGGGCAGCGGAGTCAGAGCAAATATTGATGGAAGTCGAAAAAATTTTAAAAGCCATACCAACCAGACCGTTCGCTTGTGTTTCGCCGCTTTTCCGCGGGATCCGTGCTTTTTAAGTATTCGACAAATATCGATGTTTCCATTGATTTTCGATTTCCAGCGCGATCCCGTTCTCTGCTCCCCCCCTCCCCCCTCACTTTTTTGTCTCTCCCTCCCTCTCTCTTTCTGCGTTTTGTATTGAAATTTTTTACCAGCGTCACCTTTCTTTCAGTTTAGAAAAATGCCGCGGGAAAACCGCTCTGTTTTTACTTTCTATTTCTTTTTTCCTTTCGTTTTCATATTTTTTTATTGTCAGGCTATGAAGTTCGATACCGATAGTTGGTATATCCTAGGTATGTGCGGAGAGCAGAAGTTTTTGTAGTTTATTGAAATCTGAAAACGAATCGTGAAGAATGCAGTGTGTTTGACTGATTGTTTAGAGAAAACTTGGTTCTGAAACAATAGTGTTTTTTTTAGATATATCCATATGTTGTGACTGTAGAGAATCCATTGATACACTTCTGTGTACATTCGTTCATGGAACTGAAAACCACCGACATCGAATCATCTTCTGTTCTCACTGTATCTTCCCTGTAATCTCGGTTTCCTAAAGATGCCTACTGTTGCCTTTTCAAAGAACAGTACCTGTTCCTAAGTATCTAAACTCTGCTTTCCTCCAAACCCTCTTCTCACAATTTAAAATTCCAAACTTTAGTGGAGTGTATGATAATTTCAGTATGTTGTTATAAAAGTATCCTACCTACTATTTAATAATTCTGACAAAAGAAGGTAGGAAGCTTACTAGCTACTATTTAATAATTCTAATAAAAATAAGCTTTCTTCTCGAAAGAGTTACAATGCTTGTGAAAACTCACGGTTAACGTGGATAAAATTTCATTTCAGTAGGTTACTTCAGAAATCAATAGTATTCTCTAAATCTTTTACCATCGTATTACTTCTAAATAGTTTATGATTGCTAAATATTAGACAAAAAAATATAAAAAGAAATTACCACTTACAATAGGTAGGTAAGTCTTCTGAATAGTTTATCATTGCTAAATATTAGACAAAAAATATAAAAACTACCATTTACAGTAAGCGCAGTAACACTAAAGCAGAAATGTTGAAATTTCAGCCGATGACAGGTTTTTAATTGGAATAAATAAAAGGCAAATAGGAATAGAGAGATAGACAGACAGAGAGAGAGAGAGAGAGAGAGAAAGGTATTGTATACAGAAGCTTGGTAGTACACGGCGATGGGGGGTTGTTGCACTCTGACTGCGGATTAAACCCCCGGGCCGGCTGCCCTGTGGCTTGGCTACGGAACGACGGAAGGGAGGGGGGGGCCATTATACTCCATTATGAATGGTAACCAGTAGCCAAAGGAGGAAACTCCGCGGGGTGTCGATATATTGCCACCCCTTGGAGCCAGCCAGCGATCGCTCGTAAATAATAAGCGGGCCGCGGCAGCATTATAATGCAACCGCGTGCACCGCCGCCAGCATCGGTACAAATTGCCGGGGTATAGAACGGGGTAGGCGCGTGTTCAGCCATCGACCTACCGGATATATGCCTTGTAGAGGGCAATCGATTATCGGTATTTCATCGATACCGTGTACTAGCAGGCAGCCAGAGGCTGGTGCACGCGCGTAACCCGCCACCACTCGTAATTATCCCCCGCGGTGGAGTATCGCCGGCCGCGAAAGTGATTTTATTTAGCAAAGTCGTGGGCTCGTTCGAAGCTGGCGCGGCGGCAGCGGCTTGGGAAAGGCCATTTTCAGTTCTGCTCGATTTCGTCGCATTCCTCGTCGAGTGTTCCCGCATTGTTCGTGCCTGGAGAACGCGTGCCAATTGCTGTTCTTCATGACGTGTATCACGACGAAGTTGGTGAAAATCAACTGCAATATTGTCGCGGCTTTACTTTGCAAACGTGTGACCATGTATGGGTACGCGTGTAACGATGCTATATCAATTTCGATTATACTTGACGTCTTTTGTTGACAAGAAACAATTGACGCATCAATTGCCAGGTATTAATTACCTTGAAAGGTTGATACAATCGACACCTTTAATTATATACTATGTTATTCAGGTTATTCTTGATGTAATAATGTTTTCCTTTTGTTAACAGAATCTGATATTATCGACAAAAAAGGAGATATTAAAAGGTTGCGCTGACTCGCGGACCATAACGAGTGACCGAACCGTATACAAGAATTCGTCGCTTTCTTCGATATCACTGGATAGAAATGATCAAGAAGTAATAAACTTATCATTTGTTTTGCCTTGGGTTACATTTAAATATACTTAAAACGGAGAAAATGTTGCAATTTGGGACAAAAAGTTTCTCGACGTACGTGGCACGTCATTCCAGCGCAAGAGGTGTTACTAGCCAACAATTATTGGAGATTTTGAGAAACTGAGTAACCTTTGAAGATAGTTTGAAGTAAGTTCTATACAGAAGAATATGTCTTACCTACTCTGCGTATTATCAAGAGCTTCAGTTAAAAATTGAAAGACACTCGCTGTTTTTTGTTACTTTCCAGCGGTGAACGATTGACACAGGGGCAGGATCGATCATTCACCGGGGGCCTGACGGCAAATCGAGTGGTAAAATCGATTAGCCGCGTCGACGGGAATCCATTCGCAGGAAATCGACTGCTCGGAAATCCAAATGGTGCATCGAGCATGAAACCGATCCAATTTCAAAGATTCCTTGGCCCATGTCGCCCTCTATATAGGGCTATCTTTCTGCACCTGCAAACTGTATCCGACATCCGATACCTTTTTCTCCTGGAGGTTCCCTTCGCTTGGGAATCTCAAGTCGAGTGGAAGATTGTCCCTTCGTTACGAGACGAACCTTGGTGGTTCTTTCAACCTTCGTTTCACCTGCGAGAACGAGAGTTTTCCGGACTCCGTCGGTCACACGAGAACGACGAGTCTCTCCCATTTTATATGGAAAATTCTCGATCAGGAATCGATCCTCTCGTTTCTTTCAAATGATGTTGAATTGAAGTTGACGTGCCGTGAGACATACAGAGATCATAAACGAAAGTAATAGATATTTTTTGCTTGGGAAAAAGAACGTCGACGTAAATGCTTTCTTAAGTAATTGCGTTATGACATTTGATTCGCTTCTGTATTGCGTCAAAAACTGTTGATTTAATAGCTGTTTCATGATATGTATTCAAGCTACCTACACACAGTGACGCTTCGCTAATTGGCTAGGTCGAGATTTTACTCGACTAATCATCAAGGGAAATATGTTTCTAGGTTTTCTTTCTCTCTTGTATTTGTATTTATGACGTGTGGACATCCGCCCCCACGTCATAAATACTTTTCAACAACTTGCGGAGACGAATAACAACTGTACTCTAAAGTTGCTTATTGTTAAATTCATAAAAGAAACACGAAGTAAGAAATGCGAATTTTGTTGAATTTTGTTCTTGCTGCCTGTAACAATTTTATGGAATAACAATAATTTACATGTACCTATTTCATTGCAGTTGCGGCGGTGCCTATGGTTCGAAGTCGTCCAAGTGCATTCTAAATTACTATACATAAATGTTTATGTGAACTTACCGTTTGTGTGAGTACATGGTCAAACGATGTCCATCGACGATGATATATTGACACACATTGACAATTGTGACCTACTCTTTCAATCATCTTTATAGCAATAACAGTAGAAATTCAATTAATCTGGAAAGAGTTCAAAGATAATTTCACTACAAAAAACTTAAATACACAGCGAGTGAAAAAAATTAATAATTTAAGCCTGTTTCTCTTCAGAACGAAACGAATTTTCAGACTTGATGCTTCCTCTTTTTCAATTATGTGTAATTTAATTCGATTTTTAATGAAAGAGAGGAATCGTCTATCATTAATTATTGGCATTATAATAATATTATTATAGTGACATAGTACAATAATGTTTGTTATAATAATATAATGTAATATCATTTTACATTATATTATTATATTTGTAATATATTTTAGTAAAATAATATAATGATATTATCATATAGCATTATCGTTATGTAGTAATAAACACACTAAGCATTCGATCGAATCATGATGCATGTTTCTAGACAGACTGGTTATAACTGTGATAAAAAAATGATGTTTAGCAGCACGGTGTATGTGTACATAGTGCCACGAACGATGAAGTTCCGCGCGAAGAGAGAAAATTAGAAAAACGAAATATCGGGGCCCTCGGGGGGGAAAAGCGAATTCCTCACGTTCCTCTATGCTCTCTTTCTGTTTTTTCGCTTCCGTATCGCCGGCCCGTAGCAATCACTTGTTCATTCGTTTCCTTTGCGAAATTCCGTGAAAACAATATTGGAAACCAGTCTTCACTATGACGCCACAAGTCTTTACCTCTTTCTAACTAAAGAATTTCTTTTTCATTCCTTTTTTTCTTTGCAGGATGAGTAATTTATGATTGGTCAGAATTTCACGCGTCAATCTGAAACACAAGAACCGAGTACAGAGGATACATCTCAGGATGGATATACGTGGCTCGCGGCGAGTGAACAATATCAGATTGACAGACGTTTGCAGAAGCACAGCGGTGCGGAATGAAAATCCTCCTCGAGATTCTCGAGATTCCTGAAGAGGGAAGAAAGGAAAGGAGAGAAGAGTTTAATGCGGACGAGTTATCGATTGTTACGTATGGAGTATCAATATCTTATTTATTATTCTCATAAACCGTCTATACATTTTCTCGGATAACATATGGTAACTACAAAGAGCGACGCTTCCGGTCGCCGGCAAATCTAAACATCTTAGAGCCGTGATACTTACAGGCAAACACTTATGCATAATCGGTCAGTGTTATACGCACACGTTCCTGCATCCAGAAACACGTAGTTTATTCTCCGGTTTTACGTTTCATTTTTTGCTTCACAACGTCATTTTTTTTTTTTCTCTTTTTTGGGAGTTTTTCTTTATTTTCTTTATTTTCGTTTTCTGCTCTTTATTTTCGTTTATTTATTACGAGCTAAACATACTCCGTGAGACAGCATTTTCCGGTTAACTGCTTAATGGATGATCAGGCTAAAGCGATTCACGCGTATTTACAAATTCATCGTTCCTTCTTCTTCTTCTTCTTCTTCTTCTTTTTTTTTCTCGTGTCGTATATACTCTTTCGTCCGTTTTCCTTTTTATTTATTCTTATCTTATCGCGACGATGTAATTTTCTCCTTTCATTCTTTCTCGCAAACATGATCTGCACACATACACGCGCGTGCACACACACACACACACACGCACACATACATACAGACGTGCTTCGTTAAATCGTTTTATCTACACATGTATAAAGATATATCATTGGAACGAGGCAATCGTTCGCCAAGAACTATGCGGCTCGCTTTTCATTCCTTTTATGTTTTACAGTGATCCGTTCCCTTTTTTTGATACGTTCACGATACACTATACAAAAACGGATCAACGGAAGTCGTATACTCGGTGGATTACTGGCCACGCTGTTTCGCAAATTTCTCAGGGACATTCGACGAAGAATCTCCAAGTTGACAGAGGATTGAAAATTCTCTAACGGTATTACGCGGCACGCGGTGGAAAGGGTCTAAGGGGGATTCTTCATTTTGTTTCACGCGCTATGGGAATTGTGGGACGTCTTCTTCCGCCATACGTGATCTTCGAAGAACTACGTGATTCATCGAAGAACTTCTTTCCGTAAGTGATTACGTATTACGTATCTGTACGTCGCGCCTACATTTTTAAAGAAGTAGCGTGTGACTATTAGTGAGGCTATTAGTGACAAGTTTCTTCTTTGGATTAGGCTACATATATATATATATATATGTATGTATATATATAGTAGTCATTGATTCTTCTTCCATATCGAGGTTCCACGATTCGTTTTGTGTTGTTCTTAAATTATTCTCACGATCAATTCTTCTCGACAATTCCTGGACAGTCCATCACCTATTTGCTCGTTGAATTTTCGTTCACCTGTGGCAACTCGTTTCGTTTGTAAAATGAGGGCAGAGTCTCCTTGCAGCAACCAACTCGTAACTCCAACTTTTTAACAGTTTTTGTCTGTTTTGCAGATTTCCATCATCCGCACTTCCTCCGTACTTCCATCGTGTCGTCAGGCTCTTCAGATTCATCTTATTTGCAAGATGACATAGAATTCTCTTCAAGAAATCGTCTCGTACCACCTGCGCCCAAATTACTCTAATTACTCCAAATCGTAAGTCGACACTGAGTCAAGTTCACCTTGAATTCCTTGAAATTGAATTTCAAGATCTCCTCTGATCTGCTTGAAATGTTCTTTCTCAGAATCCGCATTCCTCATCCATCCGGGGTCATCGTACAATAGAAAATTACCAAGTGTTTCTTATCACAATGAGCTCGAACCATCCTTCACGGTCGCTGATATGACTTTCGATCCTCTTGAAGAGACGCGCCACCATTTCCACGGCCGAAATCCCTCCCCAGCGTCGAGACCTAAGCTTTATTGCAGGTAAGACCAGGTGGCGGCCTGCGCGTCGTCCGGTCACTCGGAATAGCTTGTCTTGTCGCTCGCGTCGTCGGGACTGGTCTCCCGATAGGCGTCGCCTGTACCATTCGCGTGCAGACTCTGATTGGGCGGCTTGATCACCGTGGGCAGGTAACCGGTACCGGCGTACGGCGCTGCCAGGAACCTGTGCCTGGTCGATGGTATGGGAGTGGTGCAGTAAGCGGCTCGGCTCGCGTACGCGGCCGAGACCGAGGCAGACGCGGCTGCAGCTGACGCTAACGCGCCCGCCAGCGGCGAGAACGCAGACTTCGGCTGGAGATTGTCCTCGCATACCAACACCTCCATCGCCGACACCACGTCGCCTGTGACACACAGACAGCCCCTGCCAGTTTCTGTTCCCCAGTCTTTTCTCCTTCTTGGTTTTCTTTCTCTTTCCCGCTTGTTTATTTAGAATAGGTTTGGGTGGAAGTTTGACACAGGTTCTGACAGGTACATAGGTGAGACAATGGAAGAGAAGGCGAGACCACAAGGATCATTAAGGAGGGTTGAAAGACCAATTAGTCGAGTCATTTTTCACTACAAAACAACTTGTTCCGTGCGAATATCGTTTTGTTGTTGAAATCTGAAGAGATTGGTTTGTGTTGACATGGTAACTAAAACTAAACTGTTTCATCGGGGGCTAGAGAAGTCTCGATGACGAAAGTAGAGATATTTGTCATTTTTAATGGAAAATGACTTACACCGATTGGCTTTTATAATGTATAGGTAACTGACAGGGCATTTGAGAGTGTAGGATTTGTATATCTACTATTATTTTGTTTGCTTTGTGAGAGATTTAAAAGTACAACCCCTTCGGTGACAAGTGGTTTGACAATTTAAAGAAAACACCTACTATTTGCATTTAAGACTCCTTTGGAATAATTTACAGCCTAATAGTATCTTGTTCCAAATTTGCTTCAAAATTAGAATTGGTCTTTACATGTTGTGCTTGTTTCAATAGTTATATAATGTTGTATAACTAATTTACTATTAACTATTAATTAACTATTAAATCCTCTTTCAAATTAACATTAAAATTAATTATCTAAAAATTAAATTTTTCATAATTCATTTATTTTTAAATACAAAATGAACACAATAAAATGAACATTATCGTTATAGTTATATACACTACATGATCTGATTTGTAAATATGATTCTTTTGAAGAAAATTTGCGCGTTCTATTTTGCAAGAAAAAGTGAACTTATTGACATGTTTCTGCTCGAAAAAAAAAAAAGAAACTTCCATTAGCGCTAAACACAAGTCACTCCAAGTTACTTCTAAAATTTATTCCCTTAGAAAATTTCAAAACCACCCAAGTTTGAGTATCTCCAAAACTTAGTTTAATCCTGGAACTTCATTCTATAGTTAACTCAATTTTTGAACTTTATTTTAAACTCAACCCACCTAAAATTTCATCATTTCCAAGGCCAATGTCCAAATTACGCGCCACCGTTCCTCTTAAAAACTCCCCTCCAATAAATTCCAATAAAACATGTCCCTAATGTGGAAGGTACCACGAGTCTCGCGACCGAAGGGGTTGAAACTCGGCCGTCGGTTGTAATGGAAATTCGAGAACACTATGGACGAATCGTTCTCGAATCGTTCCTCGACCACGTGTCGGCCTGACAATCTTTCCTCTCGACAGAGGATCGTGTTCTGTCCACGAATAATGGTCGCGGATATCGGATTGCAGGGCCTACCTTTGCACCGGTGCAACAGAGCCTCGACGTCCGCGCGACGCCTTCCGGGAAACACTCGTAGCAGAACGTCGACGGGCGATCGCTGTTGCTGCTGCTGTTGTTGCTGTTGCTGTTGCTGCTGCAACTGGAGGCCGCAGCTCTGTTGGATACTTTGCATCTGCATCTGCATTTGAATCTCGCGTGGCTCTGGCATGTGATGGTGGTGCTGGTGCTGATATAACGCTGGTGAACAGTAAAGGGAACTCGCTGCTGGACCATAAAGGGGAGCGTAAGGTGGAAAGTGTACTGCCGTCGCTGCAGCCTGGAAAACAGATTGCAGTCGCTGTTGATTTTGTTAGAAATAACGCGTTAACGGCGAGCTGATCTCAGACTTCATATCTTTCTTTTCTTCTTTGTAGAATTACAAAAATAAGTTCAAAGGAAGTTACATTTTTCCCTCGCCAACAGTGTTTGTCTATTATACGATAAATTCTACAAATTAAACAACAATCTTAACTTTGATTGAATATCCATTTATGACATCTCATATGTATCATCCATTATGAGATTAAGGGATATTTAAATTAAGTTGAACTTGTTTATGTGTATTCTCTACATCTAGGCATACTTTTGTACATATGGATGGATATTTCTTCTCTTTATATATGTTATATATAATTAATTTAGTCACAAATGTGTGAATTTTTACAACTATTTATACTACTATTATTATTATATTATTATATTTATACTACTATTTATTAAAATATTATTATTTATATTATTATTATATTACATTTAAAATACTATTATTATACTATTATTTATTAAAATATTATTATTATTTATATTATTATTATATTGTTATATTTATACTGCTATTATTCTACTACTATTTATATAAAATCACCGTGCATTATCTATAGAACAGAATCACAGAACTTTTGTTTCAGGTGTGTACATGTGTAATCTGTCTAAAAAATTGCAAACGAAGTCGGCGAAGAAAATAATTGCAAGAGGCGAAGCCAGTCGTACATTGGGAAATTTGCGAAAGGTGAGGCTGATTGATTTCATCGCGTTTTTAAGCTGATAGATCAGGTCTCTCTGCAATCTGTGCCAAAGGGCTTCCGGCCGTTTGAAAACGCCGTGTGCGCGAGCTGGTAATCGCAAAAGGATCCAAGTAGAAAGCTTACAGCCAACGAAGGTAACGGTGGGCTAGGTCTAGGCTGTACCAGGTCCACTGGTTGAAGGGTCTGCTGCGTTTGCAGAGGGCTTCCGCTTTTGCGGAGGCTGAGATTCTCCGGCGCCGGCGTGTCCTCCCTCTGCGGTGTCAGTGCTGGTGTCAGTGGAGGTGTATGCGTCGGACTTTGGGAACCCGGTTCCGGACTTCCATCCTCGGAGTCATTCAGGCTGTTGGACCGTTTCCGCGCTGTATCGTTCTCCGTCATTCCAACCGACGTCGGGACTGCTGTTACAAAGGGAACATTCTTTTTAAAGTTAACTTCTCGACTGTATCCTGTAAATATAAAAATATGATCTTTTGACGAAGATGCGAGATTCTGAGAAATACTGGATACATTTCATACTTTATTGACTCACTGGTTGTAGCCGGACGAAAGGAAGTTTGCAACAGCGACATCGTAGGTATGTTTAATAATCTACTAAATATTGGTAACGGTATACATTTTACATCCTAAACTTTCTTTCGCCCGTTACTGTACATACCTGCATACACTGTCTACTCAATTAAAGATGAAATATCTGCTAGACAAACAAGGATGCTCTCTCTGTGAAACGAAATCGTTCCACAATTTCCATTGCGATTCGCTTCGCGCAACAACCGAAATTCACAACTCTCTAATGTCGATCGTTTAATCCACAGATTAAATCGAAATCCGAGGGTGCACGGAGCCTTACCCAATGAACGGTCAGCAAGAAGTTCTCCACCGGAGTCGGAGTCACGGTCGTCTTCGTTACCGGTGTCGCTCGTGGAAAGCATTGTTCCCGTAGTGCTCTCAGAGATTCTCGACCTCTTTGTGCCTGGAACAAAACAGGGCGTATCGTTCGCTTGCGAAACAAAAAGAAAAAAGAAAAAAGACAAAAAGGGAGGAAAAAAGAGGAAAGAAAGAAAGAAAAGAAACGAAAAGAAAAAGCGCGCATTAATACGCACAATACCTATGAAATTCTCCAGCGAGCAAACACTTTACATTGTTCTACGACGCACGCCGAATTGACTCTTACGGATCCTTGACACCCTTGAAAAAACGTTGTGCATCTTTTATTGTGAACCCCGCGCGTATTTACCACCCGCTGATATTCACGTCGGGCCGTTCCGGCCAATCGCGTAACGGCGAACGTGTAACGATTTATCGTCATGTTGATAGAAAGAGACGTGCAGACCTCCATAAAAATGTCCGAACGATCGTTATGTTATAAAATTCGATATTACGTCCATGTCTACTAATTACATACAATTAGTATGTACCTACTCTGATTAGACAAGAGAGTCATCATTAGGTAAGAAGATAAAGTTCGAAACGAATCTGACTATGTACACAAGTATGTAATCAATGAATTATATTTAATTGTCAATTAGTGTATCATATTATTTATATTTGATATAACAAAGTTTATTATTATATTATTGTGCTTATTATGCTTGCATGTTGAACTGATTCTTGTTGAAGTCTGACCCATTTCAAGGCTACTCAAACTTATCTCAATGTTGGAAATATGTTCGTCTATATAGAAGAGAAACCATCTTGGAAATAATCGTAAACTGTATTATAACATTTTAATTTGTTTTAGATGTTAAAACGGTGGCACAGCATCTCGAACACGATCCCAGCCGCAATCTCGGAACACTCGAGGATATCAAGGAAAAAAAATACACCAACTAAATGACGGGCAAGGCCTTCGCATGAAAAGAGCAACTGCGAAGTAGCAGCTAGCGGCAATTAAGTTAAACAGCGGAACACTCGATATATAGTTGCTTCGGGGGGGCAGGCAGACCCCCAAGAGCAAGCTTGGAGGAGCCACTCGAAGCAACCTTGTTATCGAAAGCGTGCGCGTCAAGAATTAACCCGTGGAACAGCAACCACGGGGGTGGAAGTAAAAGAGAAAGGGGGAGTTGATCGTCAGGAACGAGAACGTCAGGGCTTGGGAAGGCTACATTTCCTTCGCCCTATATATACGCGCGTTACTCTTTTTCAACTCCCCTCCCTCCTCCTCTGCGCCTCCACCCCCCGAGTTCTTACACTCGTACCCTCTCTGTTCTGCTAATAAACGGCCGGTTAAACTTTTTAACGAGCGGTCAGCCGCAGCGGACTTTCTTCAACGGGCAACGCACCCCCTGCAGGATTCTTTCACGCACCGACGACGACTCAATGGCCGTGCACGTGCATACGCCCCCGCATGTTATAACGGCACTCACTCCGGTCTGTATTATATACTTTGGAAGAAGCAGAATGCCATAGGTTTTCGTAATTAAGATGTTATGTCTTCTAAATGTTATACATGCTATATCTAATAATTTAATAAATATAAATTTATATCTTCTAAATGTTATTTAGATATAAATCTTAATATAAATTTATATCTTCTAAATATTATATGTACTATATCTAACAAATAATTATAAATATAAATTTGTATCTTCTAAATGTTATTTAGATATGAATCTTCTTAATATTATTTAGAATATATAAATTTATATCTTCTAAATATTATATGTACTATATCTAACAAATAATTTAATAAATATAAATTTGTATCGTCTAAATGTTATTTAGATATAAATCTTCTTAATATTATTTAGAATGTATAAATTTATATCTTCTAAATGTTATTTAGATATAAATCTTCTTAATATTATTTAGAATATATAAATTTATATCTTTTAAATATTATTTAGATATAAATCTTTTTAATATTACTTAGAAGATATAAATATAAATTAATAAATATAAATTTATATATTCTAAATATCTTCTAAATGTTATACATACTATAACTAATAAATAATTTAATAAATAATATATAATATATACTAATAAATCTAGTAAATAATATATAGTAAATTAGCATTATATAGCAAATACTTAAGCAAGTTTATATTTTAATGGTAATAATTTAAAAACTTGGGACAAAGGCAGAGACCTGTTTCACCTATTAATTGTGAATTTTTATGTCACGTTACTTCCTCTCTCATATCATGTAATTTTCCTCCTATCTTTTATTCTAATTATATTTTAGTACATTCATATTAATATCTATTAACATTCTGTTCAATTCAGTTATACAATAATTGTGTTAAATTACATTTCAACTTAATATTTTCAGATCGTATGAATTGGCCAAGCCTCCAAAGCGAAGAGAGAAAGAGGAAAGAGCGTTCTGCGTTCGATAATCCTGGGAAATTACATCGGCTTTAACCGTGAAAACCAATCGTAGGAAATTCCAACTCGATCTTTCCAGACTATGTCGGGGAACTGAGTAACAGATTGCAGCAACTGCACTTCCCTCCAACGGGAAGAGAGAAGAGAAAGTGAGATCAGACGGGGGCGTCTATTTCGGGAGTCTCTCTCGACGGAAGTTACTGTGGAATCCCGTCGGTAATTCGAGGTGAACGGGACTGAAGTGGGCTCGAATTACCGGAGAACTATTAATGAAACAGGGATTAAAAGAAAGGAGCTAGCCGACGAGGGGGGAGGGAGAACAGATGGGTTCGCCGAGGCGAAGGTTCGTGAATGAAAAGCATCGCGGCTTTTTCGCTATTCACGCGATGCAGTTGTCTGCGATGTGATGGTTTTAAAGGTTTCCTGATCGCGGTACGACGTTCCTAAAGGTAAAGGTACACTTCTTTTTTCTTTTTTTTTTTTTTTTTTTTTTTTTTTTCAAGATGAGCGCCTTTGATTCGGTCATTTGAGATGATACTCGTTTGAAATGTAGGCGCGTAATACTAACGTTGATGGAAGGATGTTAACGGAACGTTTAATAAATTCTTCTTTCTTGCAGATGTTTAATAAATTGCCTAACAGAAGAGAAATGTTAAAGAAGAATTTGTGAAATATCTTATGGGATTCCCATTGATGGACTGAATGCCCTCGATACGTGACGTTAAATTGCAGAGATAGAATTCCATTGATAAAATTAATTGAAATGAAATTTTAAATCTTCCATAAGTTGAATTTTCTACAAAGTTATGACAAAAAAGAGTCTTGGCGTTAGACAATTATTCAAATTTCTTCTACAGCTATTTACCTATCCCAGAGAAATGTCATAAACGTTGTAATAATTATTTCACTGTCAAAAGAGTTGAGACTTGTCTCTTTTTTTTATCGTTTACGGTTCGTACCTTGATCACTTTCTTAAATTATTATTCAAAATACTTTGTAGAAATAATAATAATTACATTTCGTACAATTCTATTCTCGGTTTCTAATCTTCTTTCGAGGCATATCAAGTTCGTTAAAAATTTTCACGGTATCTTTGAAATAATTTCCTCGTGTTCTTTTTTCCAGAGCTTTCAAGCAGAAACTCAAGGGAAAGGGAAAGAAAAGAAGAGAAAAAAAGAACGACTGGAAAAGCCTGTCGAAGGTCGTCAATAATAGTTTCCAATACTTTCATGGAGATTTCGTGGTAACGAGGTCCATAACGACCGTCGCGCAAGAAATAAACGAGTCGCGTCATAGTTTTCCATTTCGCTTGAACTCGATCGTCCCTGCTGAAATACAAGTTTCGAGCGGTTCGGTAACGACGAATCGAAGAAATTTTTAAAGAGCCCAAGACTGACCGCGTTGAAGTCTCTCCCGGCGGGGCTCTCCAGGCTCTCCTCTTCAAAACTGTGTACGCCTGTGCACGTGTACAAGCAAATTGAAGTACGGCGGAACGTTCGAGGATAATTTGCTCCAATAAGACTGAAATAACGCGTCCGATATATTGAAGGATATATTTCGAACGAGTACTGTTCGAGATTAGTAGTGCTGAGAATACTACCAATTTGAACAATGAGAATCAAACGAACGGTTAACAGTGGCAAGTAGAAATTGTTGAGCTTATGATACAGAGTAAGCTTTGTAACAATAGGATACCATAATTGATTTTCGTTTGATAGATTATGCGATCAATCGCCACACAGCATTTAGACAAGAAGTTGGACGAAAGTTAGGCAGAAACCTGCCAATTTTCAAAATGACAACAAATACACTGCAATATTTTGCAAAAATTTACAAACTCGTAGAACAATTCTAACATTACAGTCAATAATATAATTCCATTCTACATGTATATTCATTACCATAATCTGTAGGTATTCTACTGGTCATACTAGTCACTATTGAATGAACTATTAAAAAAAACGTTGCGAAACAAGTAGAATATATCCAATAGAAGTAGTGACTCCTTCCTTTTTTTTCAAATTAAAGCCAGATTTACTTAATTCCAGATCCATTGAGATTTGGTGTATTTCTGCATAAGTTGACACTATCAAATTCATCAGAATAGAACGACGTTTCCCGTTTCTGCTTTTCTTCCAACTTCTAATCACATTCTGATAAAACGATTAACGACAGATCATTTTTTATTGAGATCAAACTAAATACTAAATACATTTCTATCTCTTTCAGTGTACGATTCGAGTAAAACGTCAGATGTACTGGCGACTCTGTGCCATACTTTGCTCCCACTCTTTTGTGAAACACGACTTCGAAACACATCCACGCGACCGTCGAAGGTCTCTCCTCGTCTCTCCCCTCCCCCTCCGGGTTTCAAGGACGCGGCAAACACGCACTTCATTACGCCAGCTACGTCGCAAAGGATACAGAAAGACAGGCCAGCGTGAAGTCACCCCTGCGGCGTCAAGCGTCGAGGGTGGGTCCCTCTGCCTGGGGGGCGGTAGGCTCGCCCGTGGAAGAATGATATTTTAATAACTGTCTCGTAATCCAACGACTATGGCGCGTTCATGACACCACGTAGGTAAAGGCTTCCTCACCGTGGAATTTTCTATTGGTCGCAGACCACCGGCTACATTAACACCAGCCGCCGCGATATTGCATTCCTTTTTCCCCTGACGACGCCGATCGTCATTAATATCATTTTCAACAGCGCTGGAATTCGTGCCGGCGAGTCACGTGCTCGATCGATAGCGCCGCGTGAATTATTGGCCGCTCTTGCTGCCCATTCTTTCCAATTTTCCGTTTGTCAGCGTGGATAATTCATCAGCGATAGTTCAATAGTTGTCATAAAGGTGGTACTTGTTTCTATTTTCGCATTAATTGCCTCACCAATTAACTGATCTTTCGTAGATTGCTGGTTGTGCTTGTTTAGTTATTAGTTTAGTTATTATTTGGACTGCCACTCGTAAAATGGTATGAAAACCTCACGGTACTCGTAATTTTGTTCAGATTCATTTTAAAGTAGATAAACATGAATTTAGAAATATGTAATTTCTATCTTATTTCATGTTATTTTGTATAGATTAAAATTTATTTTTTATCTTATTTTATATTATTTTGTTATCTTTTTTATATTATTGTTATCAAGGATCACTGTAGGGAACAATTTCTTTGACACACGTCAAAATGTGTGAGAAAACCTGTGAAAACTCATCATATTGAGACTCGGAAGAAATTCATAATTCAATCTTCTTTTGAATGCGTCGTAGTATTACTTTAAAATATAATGAATTTAAAAACAGATTCAATACATCAAAAACATGACAAAACTTTCTTAAACTTTAAGTTACAATTACAAGAGAATATTGATATACTCGACAAACAGTCTGAATGGTACTACATTAAATTCCACTTTAACCACTTGCGGTGGCAACTGATTGGCTGACCAAATCGTATACAATAATTCGTCGCTTTCTTTCTGAACTCGTCGGTATGATATCACTGGTTAAAAAATTATCGAGAAGCAATACATTTATTATTCGTTTTGTCCATTTTGTACACTTAAAACTCAGAAAATTCTCGACGTGCACGTCATTCCAGCGCAAGTGGTTAAACCGAGAGTAAAACATTGCGAAACTTTTGTAACAAACGAAACGTGAAACAACGCATTCTCCGATTCGCTAGTTCCACACCGTCCTCGCCATTTTCTAGTCCCGTGAACCATTTCCTTGCACAGTTCCCAATCTCGAACACGGTGGATATTTCATTCATGACTGAACTCTGTAATAAATCCTTCGGGAGGGGTTGCGTAGACGCGAGTTCCTCGACGTTGTGAAACGAGTTTTATTAACTTCATCGATGCCCGTCCCACAAAGCGCACCGGTGATACGTTACACCTTGGCAATGGTAGGACACACGGCGCGAAGAAGTTAGACACGTCTCGCTCGCGTCGGTACGTTCAACAACAGAAGAAAGGAGATTACAATAAATTGCGCGCACCCTTCTCGAAATACAAGACGACCATTGATACGGGGGATAGCGAGCGAAATTTGAACAGATTCCAACTCGTGATACTGTGTTCCCTTTTTCTTTCTTCCCTCTTTCTTTCTTTTTCTTTCTTTTCTCGTTTTCATTCCTCCTCTTTCGGATTAGCGTTGTCGTCGTATTACTATAGGGCGTAACCTATCGCGACAATGTCTCTGTTTTCACACTCCGAAACTCTGGGCTCCGACGATTAGGATCGATAGCAAGAATTCAGCGAATGCATACACCGGTCGGTCAAAAGTTTCAGGCTCTGCAGAGATTAGGAGACCCTGTGAAGAGCGTAACATACAACAGCGACAATGGACAATTGTCGGTGATACAAAGTGATACGTAACTACGTGTAAGAAAGTATCGTGTAACGACTCATTTGATCTTGTTCCATAGCGCGAGGTCTCTACGTTGACAGTCGTGAGTTTGTTCGTTTTCAAGGTGATTTTTACAAATACCTTTTTTTCTCGAAAATCGTAAAAATTCGAATACGTTTTTTTTTTTTTTTTTTTTTCGAAGACTGAAGTCTCCTCTTTTTACTTCCTATTTCTTCTTTTTTTACTTTACTTATTTGAACCATTTTTTTTTTTTTTTTTTTACCATTTTCATCGGATGAATATTTGGATTTGTTGAATTTTCGTCCTACAAGTAAATTTCAATCGGAAATCATCTGGGTTTCAAGTATAAAAATTGGAAATTTGTCACGTTCGTGATTTTCTCATTCTTTTTTTTTTTTTTTTTTTTTAGATCTTTTGGGTTTAATAAAATGCAAAAGTGGCCGTGTTTGACTAGTAATCTGTTAATCGTAAAATATTTGTAATAACAATTCACAGTACTCATTAATATTTCATTCTTCCCGACAATATGAGATTAAGTGCAAATAGAATAGAACATTTCAAATTAATGTTTGACGAGCTGTCGTACAAACGAGCTTCTCAACTAGCGAGTGGCACAAGTCCAAAATTAGAAGAAACAGTCAGTTTTCACATCGCGAGTGAATAATGAAGCACTCTAAATCTCACGATTGCCAGTTTACCTATTTTAGAACCGGTTGTCCTGATTACTCTTGCAATAAAGCTACGATCTACCTTCTTTGACGTTTCAGAAACTTCGAAAGAAACAAGTATTTTCAAAAAAAAAAAAGAGAGGAACTCGCAACTGTAAGGTTTCGCGGTTTAAAATGTGGCAAAACGAATCGTCGAAACGATCTTCCTTCACCAAGTTACAATCGATCGAAACGATCGATTTTTCGTTCTTTCAATCACGTTCTTACACTCGCACTTGTCGCATAATCTGCGGATCTCTTGTTTCAGAGAGCTGGCTAAATCACCGAATCGATAATGGACGTGTGTACGGACGAGAGGACTCGCACATTATGGAGAGACACATGTACACGCGGGGCAGATTCTTAACAGAGGAGATTAATTAGACGTCCCTCGACGGGATGTACAAGTCCGTAGGCACTCTTGACCGATGACAAGACGCACTCTCTCGAAGCAGATACACAGAGCGGGCCGGGATCGTGTGAGCGCACGTTGTTGTAGGTCTACGCCCTAAACTCGGGGAACCGCGGCGTATCACCGTACGGTGGAGACAGACGCGGACAATGGAATCATGCGAGGACAATGCCGAATAATTTAGAATGGCATATAGATATCGGGAGCTTCCGGCCTACGGCGCCGCTGCATAATAGAGAATAGGAGTAATAGGACACAGGCTGCAGGGCAACTGTGGAGGACACGAAACATCCCTATAAATTTCGGCTCAGGCCGTGCCGAGAAAGAGAGACGGCAAAGAAACTCTTTTTCGTTACAATTTTCTCTCTACGTGTCAGACGACACTTTTTTCTTTCGTTTCTCCGCTCAATGATAAAAAGCTTTCTACTCGTGACACTGCACCGTGTGCAGTATCACTCGAGACAACGCGTCGAGAACTTTGTGTGCGAGAAGATTGCAATATTTTCCCAGTTTTAAGTACATTTAAGTATAACACAGGCAAAACGAATAATAAATTTATCACTTCGCGGTAATTCGAGCTCAGAATGAAAGCGACGGGTTATTGTATACGGTTTGGTCACTCGTTATGGTCCGCGAATCGAAAGTTTACCAGCGCAAGCGGTTAAAGAATGATAATAAGAATGATAGTAAACTTGACTTGACATAAACTGAGAGATATATATATTTTTATGTACATCTAATATTATATATATATATATTTAATATTTAATAATATTTATTTTAATATATATTTAATATTTAATAATTTTCTAATATGTATATATATAATATTATATTTAATATTAGCTAATATTTTTCTACCGAAAAAAGTTCGCAGAAAACAGGGTGTAAAGGGGGCTGGAAAAAAAGAAGATGACACAGCGTTATTGTCTATTCCCCGAGAGGATGGAAAAAAGGGGTTGCACGGGGAATCAGAAGCAATAAATAACCCTTCGAGGCGTTACAGTTATCACGAGCAGAGTGTTTGGGCCGATGCCGTATAACCGCGGACCTCGCAGCCTTTCGAGAACACCCCCGTGCGAACACCCTTCTCTCCCGGGGTAACACGAAAGTCGTAGAGAGCAGCCACTATGAATTATCATTTCCTATTGTTCGGAAGATCGTAAAGTAACCGGCTGTTCGCGACTTCGGGACCACCGAGCTTTGTCCTTTCTCCGCGTTCTCTTTCAGCCAAGTTACACACTGCTAGAGATAATGTGCATCTGAGGATTCAAGTTTTGAACCAGCGAAGATTTTCGATAAGAAGCTCGATCCCCCGTTCCCGTTTTAACGAACGGAAATGGCTTTTGTAGGACAACTGCGTAGGACTTTACTTGTATATTCCAACATTGAAATGAATTTTATAAATTATTATGAAATGGTATTGTTATAAAAATAGTATTACTATATATATATATATATATATATATATATATATAATTAAAAGTAATATGATATGCGAATAAAGTAAATGTTACTTACTAAAAATAAAATAAACATTGTTAAATTAATAACGTTTACTTTTATAAAATATTTTTCAAAAATTATTTATTTTATAAAATATAAAATAAATATTATTATTATAAATTAATATAAAATGGTCCATTCGTCATGAACTATCGTAACTTGAGGGAACAACGCCCTTCGACTTGCTAACAATTCCGTTAACTCCGAAATTTGTCAGACTATATAAAATAAAGAAAAAAAGGAAACATCAGCAAACCTCAAGCATTCAGCTTGTAGAGTAATCGACATTCCGTGCGAGGAACGTCGAAACGCGATGAACACCCGCAGGAACCAGAGAGAATCGAATCGAGCATAGCAGCTGGACGTAGTAAAATACGGGGCTACCTTCTTTCCTAACCGTGAATAAAAACCAGAGTAGAAAAGGTAGAAGAGAGAGAGAGAGAGAGAGAGAGAGAGAGAGAGAGAGAGGGGAGAGGGGGCTGAATGGTTAAAAAGCGGGAGAAAACATTCCTGGCGCAATCGTCGTGAGATTAATTAATCGGATGCGACGGAGAGTCGCGTCGGGGAGAGAAAAAAAGGAAAAGAGAAAAAAAAAGAAAAAAGAAAGAAAGAACGCGTTGATCGGCGAGCCTCGAAATACATTGCAGTTACCGAGGCAGAGGCTCGCGTACGGCACGGGAGGAAATCGGGTGCGGTGCAGCGTGCATCGTGCACGCGCCGGAAGAACGAGCGACGAACGTGAAAGGGACTTCTCATTATTACGTATCGATACGCCCGGAAAATAGCAGAGGCCTGGCGATCCGTGGTCTCGCCGCGGGGGAAGGCGGAAATCACGCGGGCAGAAATCGGCGCGGCTCGAGAGCCCGAACCGAAGAAAGGCAAGTATTGAGAGCGTGAAGAAAGGCTGAGGCGAGATAAAGAGGGTGGATGCGATGAAGGGGAGGAGAAAGACGGAGGAGAGGAGGTATTGAAGAAAGTGGTGAGTACTGCAAGAAGGACAAGAAAAAAAAAAAGAAAGGAGGTGAATTAGGTTGGGTTCGAATCGGGGATGTGTGAATTGGAATATGATAATTTTTGTATCTCGATGGACATTGTGTTCTTCTGGATGCTTGATCTCAGGATCAATAAGCGAGACTGTCTCGAGAAGGATAAGGAATTGATAGATGTCGATTGAAAATTGTATCGCGGTAAAGTAGATAATTTAAATGTCTGATGTATTTCTTCAACCACTTGCGCTGGCCGGCAACTGATTGCGGACCATAACGAGTGGCCAAACCGTATACAATAAATTCGTCGCTTTCTTTTTGAACTCGCCGGTACGATATCACTGGATGGAAATCGTTAAGAATAAATTTATTATTTGTTTTGTCTATTTTGTTGTACTTAAAACTTGGGACAAAAAATTTTCGACGTGTTTTTTTTTTTTAAACAAACTGTTCAGGAATAAATTACAGCACGTGTAATTAATTTTGTAGACAATAAAAATAAGTGGGAAGGAAAGAAAATAATTTTAAAAAAGAGCAGGAAAATTGGAAAGAATAGAGTGTGTGGGTCGGGGAAAGGAACGAGAAAAGTTTAATTTTAGTTAGATAGTATCCTTTTGACAAAAATTGAGATACTGGAAGAAAAGGAGAACTTTCAATTTGAACTTTTT
Source organism: Frieseomelitta varia (assembly GCF_011392965.1). Taxonomy (NCBI): domain Eukaryota; kingdom Metazoa; phylum Arthropoda; class Insecta; order Hymenoptera; family Apidae; genus Frieseomelitta; species Frieseomelitta varia. Next base: position 129,412 of record NW_025110671.1, read on the forward strand.
TGCAAAATGAAAAAAAGTTAAATTATCTCAAAGGAGAAAGAGAAGATCATATTTGGAATAATCTAAGACACATGAAGAAACAATGTTGAGAATATTTGAAAGCTTACACAAATTTCAAGAAAGGACCGAAAGAGTGAAAGAGTGAAAAGAAATATCAAAGAGATTGAAGAATAAATCGAAGTATAAAGACCTATAGTACCTACCTATAGTATCTACATCCTGTAGAATAGAAGAAATTATGAATAGACTGCGAATTTTTATACAAATTCATACTTTTAAACAATGCATTTAGATGCAATAGATCTTCAAAATTGGAAAATTGTTTTACATATTGAATGTTATATTTTATTTCGTTGTACGTATATTATATATTATACTGTATTATATTATATTATATAAGTAGTATTGTATAGTAAATTATATATTATATTTTATTATACGTTGTATTATACATTTATGCATTACTTTTTTCTTTTTTTCGTCAGACACTCAAATATCCCGCACAAGTGTGTAAAAAATTCGCAGTCTAATCGTGAAACGCAGCTGTTACGAGACCCGAGAAAATGAGAAAGAAAAGCGAGAAAAGCACAGGATAGGTGAAACACAAACTAGCGAAAAGAATCGAAATCCAAACGGGCGCGGAAACCCCCGTGTGACATTCGACATCCTAAGGAGAAGAAGGGAAAGTCCTTAGTACATAACGGAGAGCCGCGTTAAGCGACACAGCGAGCAACAGCCCGATCAGTCATTAAATCGTCGCGATTCCCCTTTTGTTTCCACGTTGGGACGTGTGGGCGTTATAACCCCCTCCCACCCCCACCCCCCAGGGTTTATCCGTTCGTGTGTTTCACCGGCGAAAGGGGTGCACGAAACCCCTTGCTGAGAGTTGGAAAGGGATACCTATACACATTTCATCCCACTTCTCCTCCACCTCCTCCTCCCTCCGCCTCCTGGCCCCTTTCACTCTTGATTCGATGGCTATAGGAGTGGTTAAAGAGCCTTGCGACAAGCCACCGGGTGAAAAACGGAGACACAGAACCAAACGACGAGAGAGAGAGAGAGAGAGAGAGAGTGATGGTGAGTACAAGGAGCGAGGGATAGAGAGACACAAAAAAGAAGAAAAAAAAAAAGGAGGAAAGAAAGGAAAGGGTGGGGGCGGCGGTAAGGGAGAGAAAACGGTGGAGAGCGATCGGGCGTAACGTTTTTAATTGTTTCGCGCCCAGCCGCCTTTTGTTTCGGCGTTTATGCTTCGTAAACGGTTGCTGAACGCCAACAGGGTGCACGAGGGGGGAGGGGGGAGGCGGAGGGAGGCCACGCTTCCACCTCTGACTCTCTTTTCTTTTTCTTCTTTTTTTTTTTCACCTCCTCTTCCTCCTTCTTCCACCCTTCCAACCCGTTTTCCGCCATCTCGCGCCTCGCGCGTCCACCAACCCTCCCGGGTGGGAAACTCAAACCCCGAGGATTTGTCTTGAGATTTTTGTATACGTTCGATACCTACGTACATACGTTTCGAAGGTGATTGTAATTTGACACGTTAACACGTTTCAATTTGACCTGTTCGTAATTAACACGTGCTTAGCTGTTGCTTATCGTGCCGACGCATTAGTGGAAGCAATTAAGTATACTTTTAGCCTTCGTTTTAGGTTCGTTTTTATTAACAACAATGAATCTTCGTGATGATAATAATAATTAATATGATTGTTATCTTTAATTTTTTGCGCTGGAACGATACGGATCTACTGTGCTGTATCTGTCTGTGGTAAAAGTAAAAGCCTTAAAATGTTCACTGTAATCCCGCTGACGAAATTATTATACTTCTGTTCTTTTTGTATCTTTAAGTAAGGTCCATCGAGCAATCGAACAGAACAGTGAGTATATTAGAATTCACTACAGCTGTGTGCTAATATTCGCTCCGTTGTAACCGCTATTAATCACTATTATTATATATTATATATATATATTTACTAAAATTATTACAAGTATATCTACCAAAAGATATCTGTAAGTATTTCAAAAAAAAAAGAGAGAAAACATTCTACATATATTTATACATATGTATATATAATATATACTATATATATATATATATATTTATATGCCTACATATACTTACTATAATTACTACAAGTATATCTACCAAAAGATATCTGTAAGTATTTCAAAAAAAAAAAAAAAAAAAGAAAACATTCTACATATATTTATACGTATGTATATATAATATATACTACATACATCTACTACAATTATTACAAATACATCTACCAAAAGATATCTGTAGGTATTTCAACAAAAAAGGAAAAAAGAAAACATCCTATCTACAATTAAAAAGAAGGAATATGTACTTCGACTCTATCCTATCTTCCGCAGGGCTTTAATTTCACATCTCGTCGGAGATGCACGTCGATTTTCTCTTTGAAAACATTACTCGATGAAAAGATCGCGATAAGCGATACCTTTCGACTTCGTTGGGAAAGAAGGAAAGAGGAAAAAAAAAAAAAAGAGCACGGCTCGTATAACTGTTCTTTGACGGGAGATGCAGATGTAACAAAAAGAAGAAGAAGCCCTTCCGACGTTGGAGAGTGTACGTTTGATTAACCACCGTCGCTTTCTTTCTCTTATCTCGTCGTTAAAGAGAGGAAAAATAAAAGAGTGGAGGGGGTTTGGGAAGCGAGGGCTTCCGAATAACATTTTTTAAATTGGAAAAGCGATCCAGAGAACTGGCGCAGTTGGAGGGAACCATCGAGGATGAATATAAAAAACACTTTGATTCCGTTGAATGAATGGCTAGGTTCTTCTTTGCTATGTACTACCCTCTCACCTCTTTTTTCTCAGCGGCAGAGCAAATGCTCCGGCCGAGAAACCGACGGCTTCACCATGAAGAAATGGAGACCTGTGATATAAACAGCCAAGGGTTTCGCGAGCTTTCGGTTTGTTAACATTGGAATGTCCGACGATGATTCACACGATTAGCAAGAAATTATCCGACGAATCTAGAACGTAATCTGATTAATGAGCGAACATTACGATCAACGTGAGATCGTATTAAATAGTAGATTGATTAAAATCGTGAATGCCACTAATTAATGTCATTAAACATCACTTAATCGTGAGAATAATTTCACTTTTGATTATGTTTTTTGTAATATTGCAACAATTACGAATAGTAGACAAAAGTTTCTGCACAAAAATTGTGTACGAAAGACAATCGTGCGTATGTAAATACGCAATGTAGAAAGTAATTTTGTCACATATAAATTAAGGGATAATAACTAGATCATGTATCAATGAATGGAGAGCTCAGAAGCCAATCAGTGCCAATCATTCCTCATTAAAATTTGTGCTGTGTCGTCCAAAAAAACTGTATAATTATAATATTAATAAGTTATTAAATTATTATTATTAATTATTAAATTACAATATTAATAAGTTATTAAATTAATAAAGTTACTAATATAATTATTAATACTAATACAATTACTAATTACTAATATAGTTATTAGTGCTAATATCGTTACTAATATAGTTATTAGTTTAATAAAGTAACTAATATATAAGTTATTAAATTATTAACAAGTTTAGTTATAATAATTGTAATAATTACATCTTTATAACGATCAACTAAAAGATTTCGACATAAAAATAGTGTCCGCACGGCACGAACTGTTCTCGACGAGAGAAGCGAGTTAACACTGACTGACTTTCGAGCCCGCCAAACGTTTCGTTTCCCAACATTTCGTGGCCCCCGTTTGCACTGGCTGGCCCCCTCGGTTCACGACCCACACTTCGGGAACCTATGCTTTACACTCTGTGTAATCCGTTATTTCCAACAACACGAGATCTCCCCAAAGGGTCAGAGTACATCGCGACGTTCGAGTATATACTATAGACGTAAGTATTTGCAAGTTGTACGGGGCCCGTGGCAACGAGTTTGCCAGCTAGAGAACTGTAGAAAGAATCGCGAACGCGGCACGAATAATTACTGAAGAGGCCCCCATCGGCCGCGGATAGGATGAAATCGACGACGAAGAGGGCCTCGGCTACTTTACGCTCCGGCGACGTGCCTGGCAACATTGTTTGCAAAGAGTCAGCACGGCTTCGCGGAACAGAAGAGCCCGGTCACGGACTATTCCTACCTATTTACATAGGTGTAGCCGGTCCTACGAATGCACGTACACGTGCAACGCCGCCGTGGAAGCACGTTTCCCCGAGTATGTTTGAACAAAATTCCTGTCAGTCGTCCCTCTTTTTTTTATCAGACGGTGTACGTACGTACACCGGCGTTGAACAGTGATCGGTGGGTCGCATGCTCTCGATCAATTTTTGCCACATGCTCAATTGATCAATTTAGAGCCTGGGGATCCTTGCCTCTGTATTTACATTCGATTGAACTAGCCGCATGACTAGCAGAAGCCCTGTATGAGAAACTTAAGGGTTACTGCGCCCTTATATTCCAAGACTCTAGATTCGCAATTGCGATTTAATAACTACATTAGTACTAATAACTCTACAGAGGGTTCGTGATTGCAAATTAGATCGCAGTCTTCATTTGTATTGTTGCACTTTTGAAGGACACAACTCAAAAAAATTACAGCGAATTTTCAAATTATAGCTTATTATTATAGAATATATAATATATTATATAATATAGTATATATTTAATAGTAATTTAATATTATACTATTAAATATAGTATATATTATATATAATGTATACTATATATAATTATAGCAGTAATAGCAATTACAGCAAGAATATTGACAGTCCAATTATACAATTTAGTCAGTATATTACTATTTCTGATGTGACTCTGATTCACTGTATCTGTTCTATAAATGCAATGCTCTTGTTGTGAATATTGTTTTGATCATCATTGTGAACAAAAACAATGATGAGAGACATATTAATTAATTTGAAATAGATTTGCTTCTTCAATTAACGAAACAACATCTAATTCTTTTCGAAATCGCGAAATTTTTCGCTTCGTACTTTCTCGAATTGTGCCACTTTCCTCGCAAAGATGAATTAACTTAGGTATATACAACATTTCTCAACATGAAATTTCTCAACGTGAGTCCACGAGGTATTGCTTAGTAACAGTATGAAAAAGTAAATAATTACTCTTGGCACCGGTAGATGTAATTTCGCCACCGATTTATGTAAGCTATAATTTTCGACCGACAGAAAAGGCAATTTTTGAAGTATTAGAAAGAATAAAATATATGTTTCTTACTAACGTCACAATTTCGAACATCTAGGGCATCAACAGCAACCGAGAATCGAATGCCAAAAAAATTACATCTACTAATCCACGAAGATAGAAATTCCTACGACAGAAAGTTTCTTCAAGAGAAATTTCTCAATTATGTCACTGTTAGGATAATCATCCAATCTCCCCCCTTTTGCACCGCGATCTCAAACATTGTCTTTGGCAACAGATGCTCCCGTCGCTTTGACCAACGAACGATGACAGTGAAAGCTGGAAAAAAAAGTTTCCTCGACGTCGCCACAGAAGAGCCTTCCCCTCGAGCAGACTCTGTAGAACGCGATATTATCGTACTGCAGAGGAGGAAGAGGAGGAGGAGGAAGAAGAAGAAGAAGAAGAAGAGAGCCGGGAGCAGGCACGAGGAGGTTAGAGAGAAGAAGATCGGTTCGCCGAGGGCGAACGTACTGCACGGTCGAGTGAAATAATTTCCTGGTGTCCTCCGCAGCCACGAAAGAGGAAGAACGGAAGCGAACTGGTCTTTCACAAAGTTTCTTGGACACTCGAAGAAGCTTCTACTGTGAGAAACTGGCTGGATAATGGTCCCCGGGGTTAGACGAAGGAGAGACCAAGTGATCCTTCGGGGGATAAAGGGTGTACCGCGCGCATACACACAAAAGGGACGTTCTTCCGTTTCGCGTGTGTACAACCCTGGTACAAAGCGTATCCTACCTAACCTTCGAGGAGTTCTCCCTGGAAAGACCAAATCTACGTCGCGTTTCTTTTTTACACAAGTAATCATCTCTCCACGTACGTACGGTTGTCTCGTTTTATTTGATGCATAGTATTTACACACATAGTTACAGAAATAGAGTCATTGCTAATCGAGTTAGATTAATATCACTGCATCCTGTCGCATTAAGATTAATTCCTAGAATGAAGAAAGGTCATTCGTTACAATTCTCGAATATCCGGCTTCGCCTACAACATTTGTCGTAGAAACAGATTGTGATTTTTCTATGGCAATAATATAGGACTTCCACGTATGCAAATCAGTCGTATATCGATACTCGTCGCTGATTAATGTCACAAACGTTCTTCGTACATTCTTATTATTAAAAGTGCTCGCTTTAAACGTTATTTCGTCAAAATGATATCGGTTTATTCGGCGGGGGTTGACCCCATACTGGCCGGTTAAGAGGGAGTTTATTGTAATTCTGTTTCATGACATTCTTACTTTTCTTGACACATAATACAATATCTTCAGTGATGTAATTGCAATAATTGTCGCTACTATCTATCACATCCATTTCTATTATTTCTGTTGTATCCACGTATATGCTTATTAAACACTGTAAAGACTAGCAAACTTCAAAGATCAATTAAAACGATTCGAGCCGAAAATCCAGGGTCAGAATTTCGCTCGGAAGGTGTACCTACAATATGGTATCATCGTGGAAGAACCTCTCGAGAAGCGGCTAGGAAGAGAGCGAGAGTGCATGAACCCTCTCCTGGCAACCTCAGGATCTTCAATCTAGCAAGAATACAGGAGAACCATCGAACCAACCACCTAACCAACCAGTCGAGAATCCCCCGCGGTGGTAGGCACTGGCCCGAGAAATTCAATTACGACTAAACTTCTGGACTGAAGACGCGCCTCGTCTGTACACACTACTGTAAGCTCTCTGTTTCGAAGATCGAACCTCCTCCAGGAGGAGACATCCTCCCTGTGTGTATTATTCGTGCGACCCTTCACCACCTTTCAAGGGAGGGACGAGAGGGGCTCCTATGTGTCGACCGAAGCCGAACGACGAAAGTGTAGGTGTAGGTAATTGAAACCGAGTGAGATCGAAGTTTCCATCCACCCCATGGCTTTCTTACAAAAGTCAAGAGAGAAAGGAGAAACGTGATTTCTTGTCTGACACAGAGGACACACTTACTAAACACTGCCAGGTATGTATCTACTACTTTTTCATAGATGTTGTATTTCCCTTTTTTAACAGATCATGGATGTTTGTGCAAAGATGAATAGAACGTAGATGATACGAATGAATGAAAAAAATATGTATTTTATAAAATGCTATTTATTATTCACGGTGGGAAACAAGTCTCTCCTGTTGGATATTGTGCGTAGATGACATTCGATTCTAACAAGTTATCTGTATATTATATAAATAAGTATATATAGTATATACTTATTTTATATAATAAAATAAAACTATATATATATACAGTTTTATCTATATATAATTATAAAACTAATTGGTAACAAGACTCGATCGTGGAAAGTATAAGATCTTAAACCAAGATTCTAAGATTTCCTAAAACCTGCGTTACAAGATCAGAAGACTCGAACAATCAGGATAACTCATACTCCTGCGAACGATGACGATTCCAGAAAGCAGCGATACGAGCAGCAAAAATGTGACACGCGACCAAGAGCAGAACATATATGTGAGAGAGTAAACAAGAGAGAGAAAGAGACAAACAGAGAGCGCATGCGTTTAGCACGGTTGAGTTGAGTACGAGTGCCCATTAGAAACGTGCGTGAACATACGCAGCTAAATAGGGCAAGTGGCCAGAGACCATAATGTTAAGTAAATAATGGCCGAACTCTTGGCCCCTTATTATACCACTCAAAGCTTAAAGTCTCATATACTCCTCGTTAGTGGCAGTTTTTTTCTTCCTTCTTCTTCCTTCTCGCCCCCTTTCTCTTCCTTTTCTCCTCTTTTCTTTTTCTTTCCTTTTCTTTTTTTTTTCTTTTCTTTTAATTCTCTCCGTAGGCACGACCCTACAGCTCCTTCCTCGAGACTTCATTCTCTCCTTGCTAGACTCATTCTCACCCTCCGTGAAGTGCACACGCGTGTGCTGTTCACCTTTCCATAAGGACGAAGAGTTACGTACCACATTTGCGTTCACGTGCGCTGGCGAGTGTATCGCGCGCGTGATTTCTACGATGACCCACCTGTTTGGTCTCAATGATCGTTGATAAAATTATGCGCTTAGAAGAACAAATTCAGATGTTGTATCGTTAGCGTTGTATCAAATATTTGATCGTATTACAAAGAAAATATCTATATTATAAAATTATGAAATTACGTAGAATATTGTATGGATAATGTTGTATAAACTATTGAAATTCAACTAAAATGAACTAAACTTCCATTCATTTATAACTGTATCAACAACGCCTATTCGATTTTCCACTTTGATTATTCTTGACACTAAAGTAAGTTATTTATCAGGCGAAACATCTATTCGACTGCAATAATCGCAATTCGAAGATCAAACCCCATTCACCGATAATTTTATTAGCAACAAACTCGTCGTTGTCGCGAATATGAAGAAACCTTATTAATTTTCACTCACAACGTTTCGCGATTTCAAGTGAAACTAGCTACCTCCTCTGTTATCATATAAGAGAAACACCTCACATGCTTTGATTACATGCTTTGATTACATGCTTTGATTGCAATATCTCTCGTAGATTAAGCTACAAGCTTCACTCACCGCCAATCCCACTGACGATTGACTCTTGCTTCTCGACCTTGGGCTGTCGGTATTCGTCCTGGGGGATTCTCTTCCGTTGTAGGAGGCCGCAATCAGGCTGTTGGTGTTGAAGTTGTGTTTGGATGTGCGCGGCGGCGGCGGCGGCGGCTGCTGCCGCGGCCGCAGGAATTGCCAGGCCGGCCGGACTCGCTACATGGGCCGGGTGCGGGGGCGGACTGCCAGCTGGAGTGGTAGCACTCGCTGCACCAGGTAACACGGGTGCGGTGGTGCAGCTGCCCGCATTGTACTGCAATTGCAGGCCCAATTCGCGGGCTTCGCTTTCCTCTTGGGCCTGCTGCCTTCGTAACGCGACCTGCAAATTGTTTCTTTGTCAATTCAGGGGGAATTGGAATCGCTAGGATAAAAAGAATATTGGTTTAATTCAACTGGTGTCGTAGGACCATAAAGATATAATGTGGTACTGTCATATGACCTAATGATAAGTATTACAAATATTAGCAGAAAGTTAAAAAAGATATAAGTGGTTATTCTTAAATGTGAAATTAAAATTTTTATATTTGTGGATGAATAAGAGAGATTTTTGTTTTGATTCTTTTGTGAAATGATTATAACAATGCCCAATGATTATAATAATAATTTTAAGATTTTAAGGTTATATTTTTATCAAGATTTTCAGTTTGTCGTAGGATTTGTATAGATTAGAAATTGTAGTTGTCATTGTTCATCAGATGCTCGTACACTTTCAATCAGTCAATTTATAATTTAACAGTTCATTTGAAGAATTGCATTTGCTCTATTACCAAATTTGTTACTATCAGGATGCAATGGGATTTATTGACACTGATATGATTTGACACTTGCAAGATTTTGCTAATAATAGATATTAATCTATAGATACAGAAAAGTAGAAAATGCAAAAAAATAATTGATAGTCTTATGATTTTTAGTTTTTATATTGTAATACTGATTATCTCAATGTAGTCATGAAAGCAATAATGTGTGTATCAAAATAACTTAACCTTAAGAGGATACGGAAATTCTCAATTCAGGGCCTCGAGTGGGTTTAACGTTACGATCCGACAAAGATCAAACTACCCATTTATATACCTATTCGAAACTTTATTTATGTTATAACGAGATACACTGAATTTAAAAATCATTGTATCTCCAGATTTGAAATAATAAAATCGTAAAATAAAGTTTACATACCACACGCGTTCTTAATCGTATTAAAGAAAAACGTGTAAAACATGTGAGAGAGGAGTGTCACATGGTTCAAAAGACCCTCATGCCAATTCTAATTGAATTGCTTCACGCTTTCCTGTTTTCATTAAGGATGTAAAATGAAACGGCGCCATTTTAAGAAATGCTAGGGTGAAACACTTTCTACAGGTAAACACTACATTCAATTACTACAGATAGATACCTTTGTTAATGAAGATGTACTAACAATAAAATCAACTTAACATATACCTACGTTAATCTTAAATTATCTTAATTTTTATTACGTATCTTCATCCACGTAATTAAGTATATTTATTCATAATATCGAAACATATCATCAAATTGAGACTGATTGTGTTCCTATCACTAGATGTTCATTTCATTAGCAACATCTAGTAACATTTAACGTTTACAACGTTACAGTTTATTTAACCCCGCGTCTTTTTGACGTCACTATTTTAAAGTTGTAATCTGATTGGTCCGAGTCAATGAGCCACTATTTGAACAGTTACAGCTACAAATCATTGTTCTCGCAGAAAACAGTCATTGAAAAATCAAACAACAATATTTTCCCTTATTTTGCGAAAATCTCGCGATTTACCTGAGCAGCCATAACCCGTTGTCTCTCGGCGATCAGTGTACATTTGGCACACACGCAGTCCCGCCAACGGCAGTATCGTTTGTGACCTTTCAACGCGGAAACAACGCCGTGATTACGACATCTCGCACACTTCGGTGTCCTCTGGTATCTCTCGGCACTGGCACGAAGGAAGAACGCGGCTGGTAGCACGTGATGTTGTTGCTGCTGTTGTTGATGTTGCATCAATTGGCCAACGTCGACACCGAGACCGACACCCCGCGGTAACGACATTGTACCGATTGTATACGCGATTTAGCAAACAGTCGGATCGACGTGATCAACGAGGAAACGTAGAAACGAAAAGAGGAACGAAAACCAGCGGAATAATGATCACTGCGCGAAAGAAGGATAGAACCAAGCCAGGGTCACGGATCCAAGCAGGCATTGTCATTAAACTCACAGTGAAAAAGGCCTGATCACCGATGACAATCGTTTTCAATCGAGCATAAAGCCCAGTACGCACTGACACGCGTCGCTCCCATTCTAACACCGATCGTGCGCAAAGTCGTCGTCGTTGTTCACTACCGAGCGCTCATAACCGATGATGATTCTTCAATTCACGTAATGATGTTTCTATTTGTTTATTACGTTCTTTGTCGTTTCCAGGATACCGCGCACACTGCGTGTATGTAAAGATGTATCTCGTGTGTCTGGCCACGTCGGTGGCCACACTGAATCGTTGGTCGATAAAAGAGGGCCACAGTGTTAAGCGGTAGACTGTAGTCACACGGGCTCTTCTTACTTCAACCGAAGAAATCACATTTAACGCTGTTCGGTAGAAACTCTCGAACCGGTACCATACAGCGAACGAGGAGCAGAGAGAGAACGAGAGAAAGAGAGAGAGAGAGAGAGAGAGAGAGACGAGTGTAATAGAGTAAAAGAAAGAAGAAAGACGGAGGAAGCGGTGCACGAGTAGGGCGAAGTGAGATAGCTCGATCAGTGGTAGAGACACGCGCACGCGCCTACACTTCCGAAAGTTCGCCGGCAGAGAAGAGCGGCGGCACCACCGTTCGTACGGGTGTCGGGGTACGAAATGCGGAATCGCCCCGACTCCTCTTGCAGCACTCTCTCTCACTCTCCGGCATTGTCAACAATTGCAGCATCCCGGGAGAGTCGATTCAGGTAGCGTAGAGAGACAGAGAAGCGGTGGCGGTAGTGGTGTCGGCAGCAAAGAGGGAGCCGAAGGCGGACGGATAAGGAGGTGGGGGGCCGCACCGACGCGGAGGAGGGGGAGGATAGAGTATCATGGACCGCGCGGCGAGGAGCCTGGGGGAGAGGGGGAGGCTTTCAGAATGTCACGAGGGACCAGGAAGCAGCAGTCAGGAGAGAAGAAGATAACGAGGGGAAAGGGAGAACGATAGATAGAGACAGAAACGGAAAGTGTGGAGGAAAAATGTGGAAGAAGGTGGAAAAGTGAGCAGGAGAGGGGAGGGGGTAGCCCACCAGGTGGGAACACTGATACCAAAAGAAACGAATGAACGCGAAAGAGACCGACATTGAGCGAAGTGAAACGTGCCAGAGCGAGACGTCCTGACAATAGGAGAAAGAACGAACGAGAGGGGAAAGAGAGAAGGAATTTATCAGGGAGGGATAGGGCAGAAACTAACAGCCCCTCCACAGTTGCGCGAAATAAAACACTGTGCCACAGTGTTCCACCCCGGGGCTTCGGCCAAACGCAAAGCCGCGCTTAGGCACGGCCACGCCCGCGCACCTACCCGATTGGCCGAACATGCTGTTCCACCAAGATGTTAAGAGTTTATATCTGGCTTGGGGTGAAAGGGGGACATACCTAACCACGTACCCACCTACCTACTCACCCTCGATAAACTATGCGTACAGACGCGCGTATCAGACGTGTGTATTTTCTATCGCGCTGGTGGAGGCAAAACGGACAAACACATTACTCTTTTATTTAAAACCCGTTCCAACGTAAAACACAATGCGAGCGATGCTCAGACGTTTCTCTCTATGCTCCGCCTTTTGTTTCGTCGGGACTGTTTTTAACCCAGGCGCGCCTTCTTCATCCCCTTTCGCAGAAGGAACATATCCTTTCTCTTTCCTTTTTCTATTTTTCTCCTTCTTTTTCTTTTTTCTTACTCTTCCACTTATTTCTTTTTTCTTTCTCTTTCTTTCGTTTCTTTTTTCTTTTTTTTTTTTAATTCTTTTGCCATTTTTTCTCTTTTCGTTTTTTCTTTTTTTTTTTTTTTAACCAGATTCGCTCGGTCGCGATTGCTCGCGGTTCGTCCGTCTCTCTTTGCCTATTTCTCGTTTCTTTTTTTGCTTTTCTTCTCCGTTTCTCTACGTATTATTTTTTTTTTTTCGTCTTTCTTTTTCAGATCCATCGAGTTCCACTCCTCTGTAAAGCACACGGGCACACAACGTCACAGCGACGAGCCTTTCTTGAATCATATTCTACAATGAGATTTCAATGGGGGGAAGCCCTATTGTCGTTCACCAATGGCGACCGATTATAGTGATCTAATGTACAGATGTTATTTACCACGCAATGAGAACCGAATAAAAGCATTCTATGTATTAAGCATTCTGTGATTTAGATCCTGTATATCTCTGCTTACCTAACTGCTCCTGCCTGTCTACGAGCATTGCGTACAATAAGACACGTTCGACCCGTGTAAAGCGCACAATGGCACTATTACTCTTTTGACTTAGTCATGCGAACGAAAGTAACTATATCCGTAGTTTCGAAAAAAACCGGTATTTACATTTTAATAATGATTCGTACCTTATGACTGTTCGTGTCACATTACACGTATCGATACTTATTCAATTTCATGTATCTACTTTTCCCCTTATTAGAAACTATCCAAAATCATTTTTACATTTCCTTATTTGCGTTACTTCCTTGTAATTCTTCTTCAAATCATTGTCACCAATAAACAACACAAACATACACTTCATATTTTACGTTGCACTCTTTGAAGTTGTATATGATAAATTTTTGATAAAATTCTGATATATGATTTTAATCTGAAATGAAATAACATAACTTTATTCATTCATCTTATAAATAAGAAAAGGCAGACGTAATAAATTAATTAGATACATCTTTAAGAAACTAAGAAAGAAAGATGATAAAATATACGTTTATTGCAACTAATTGTAAAGATATTGTCAATTACTTTAAAGTATCTAAAAAAAATATTACATGTTACTTTATCTTTCTTTCAGTATCTAATACATGAGCATGTAAAACAGTGACATAACAATATAGATATGAACATACTTGTGCAGTGAGAGAGAAAATTCGTTCAGTAAAGATGTCAGAATGAAAAGAAAAATATTTTCTACATTATTAAATATACCTACTTAAGTATATATAATTACCTGTATATACTTATTTATTATACAGGAATACTTACAACAATCGATGCATCTACACAATTATTAATTAAATTATGTAGTAAAATTTAATATTTTATGAACTTTGTTTTTTTTTGACAATTAACTATGTGCAATTATATATTGTTACATTTTCATTTAATTCAATTACAGTATTCATAGATATACGTTTGATAATATACTATAATTTATATATAATTTTTATAATTATTACTTGATTTTATAATTTATAATTTATTAATGTAATACAGGTACTACAGGTTCTTTCTACAGTAAACCAACTGTACGAACAGGTACTTTGGTCTTTCACTGTATGTCACTGTATTGGATAGTTGGCAGAACAGAAAATTGATAAAATGAAAGTAATGCGTTTGACCGTGCGCTCTTCAGTGGATGGCACGTTTCAGCGCGGTTACGAACCGATTAATCCACGCTCGTGCGTCATTAGTGAGAACGCAATGACGGTTTGAGCAACATTAAAAGCCCGTAACGCGAAACGGTATTCGTCGATATCGTCGATCTACACCGACACGGACCATTTTTTACTCTGGCATATCAGCCACTCAAAGCGTACGTACGCGCCGATGGATAAATCAATAAACCAATAGCTATGGTAATGCACACCTGCTTTTAAAGTATCAGCCAATCCCTCCGCGTGCGCTCCCGTTTACGCGACCCGTGCAATTATAAACCGAATATACACGATTCTCTGCTTCCCTGGATTATTACAAGTTGCACCCTAAAAACATTAAGAATTAATTGATTCTCGCGAATATTAAATATATACCTATTTAATATTCAATCATATCTCACGATTACGACAAATAATTAACAAATATTTAATAATTAAATAACTGACTAAAATAAGTTTGGCAACTATATATCTGTTTAGCGACTAAGTAATAAATTAACTTTACTGCATTGAAAATTCTTCTTTACTTTTCCAATCGAACGTCATCGACATTTTTAAATATTTAATTTATCTACCTACAAAATTCCAAGTAGGCAATGTATTACCTATTCACTCTATTATTTCTTCGCTTTTTATTTTAATGTTAAAGTCACTGAAACATGAAAACGACATAACTTAAAAAATGATAGACTAGATCAACAAAGAATGAAAAAAAATATCAAATAGTGCAGTAGTTATAATTGTTTACCTAAAATACATTTTCAGGTAGGTGTACCTACCTGCAGATCAAAAATAACAATTCCTCGAGAAATCTCCCACGATTCTTGCCCTATGATCTTAGAACTGTTTCCAGATGTTGCCGATTTATCGATGGTAGCAGGTACCCACTGTGCGTTTTATTTGTACACTAAGCCACTTCTCTCCTTCGGCTGTTTGCACTGGGGAAACAGGAGATTAAGATCAAAATCGCGTTTGTATCAAGTTACGATGTTTTACCAACATTACACAGATCAACAACACCAAGAAAATAGCCGATCAAATCGGTTCCGATCGGATAAAAGAGATTAGGCCATAGGTCGCCACGTCAAACGAGGAAAGAGGAGCAGGTACAAAACCAGGCTGCTGATCATAATTTCCGATATTTGCGTGGGTAAATGCTTTGTGATCGGTCAGCGAGGAAACAAAAATCATGTTGCCTACTTCAATCGCAACACTATATTTATCCATAAATATAGAAAAGATTCTGCTTCGAATCTTTAAAAATTACAAAATTCTACTTCAATCGTACCGATTAAATAAATTTTGTAGCTGATTAGTAATTATTACTGCTTCTTAATTCCTACGTAGCTAGAGATAGCTAGGTTGACTTTTAAAATCGCCATCTCTCTTGCATCATTTCTGGTTATGTTGATGATCCAATCCACTGATAGACAGATACACAATAAAACCGATACTGCCAACAAAAACGTAGGTACAGCCTACAAAAGACAAAGAAAAAAAAGAACTTAAAGAAACGAAAATTCAGCAAAGAACATAGGATTATTCATAGAACCGGTTGGCATTCGTATTAAAGATAGAGAAATATGTAGAGAGAGAACGGTGTCGAATGGAGGCCGGCGTATGCAGAGGCATATATTTCGACAGATCCATAGGGCATGGGTGGCATTCACCGCGGCACCGTCGCCGGATGAAGCCTGCGGTCTCGCCGCGATCTACCGCGCCTGTGAAATACCGTATGACTTTTTGACGTGCTTTTAACAGATTGAATTGAAAATGGCTTCCACGGTGCCGATATATCCGCGAGGCCACATCCATACCCTGAAAACGACTGTACGAACGGACGGACGTGAGAGACGAGAGATATATAATCTTTTTCCTTCTCTCTCTCTTGCTTCCTCCCACTACTCTTTCTCTCTTTTCTCTCACTTTCACACCTCGCCGCAACTTTTTCTCTCTTCCCTTTCCTTTTTCCCCTTCCCTTCCCCTTTTTCACTCTCTCTCTCTCTCTCTCATTTTCTGCCATTTTCATCTTTCGCGAAAACGGTTTTCCTCGTTTCCCCACCCTCATGAGCCTCGAGTCCTCCCCTAAAGCCACCTCTATTTCTCTCCCTTGAATTTTTGCACATTCGCTGATGCGGCACATTGCAAGCTACGCCGGCGGAAACGACGACGACGACGACGAGGACTGGACCCCGGTCACTCGAATCACGGCTGGACCGGAAGGGAGGAGGAGGAGGAGGAGGAGAAGAACGTGGAAGCGGAGGGCCGCGTAAAAATAATGTCCTGGCTCATTTTTTAAAAACCCCCAATCGCAGATAGAAAGATAGAGAGACAGAGACAGAGAGTCCACAGGGCTGCGAACGAGCCGAGGTTTGTCGCTCTAAAGGGAGAAAGAGTACGCTGAAAGAGGGAGAGAGAAATAAACGTGACGGACCGTGGATATAGGCATCGTCAATATTACGGGACGCAATAGCACACGGGGCCGACCGACGCCAGATGAAACGGTCAAAGCTAAAAAGCTCTCTCCGCCGAAACGGGCTATATATTATCTGCAACCCTTCAAACACAGAACATACCGAGATCCATACATAACCCGTTGCGTGCGTTTCTGTACGTGCCGTTTCTCTGCCCTAGGAATCGCGCCCGTGCAACCGCGGGCACATCTAACGTCTGTTTTCAATAGAGGCAATGGTGGATAGATAGGTGGTACTTGCGACATTTGCGATTCCGTGTCAAGTTGCAGTTGGAAATTTTCTTCTTTACTTTCTTTAGTTACTTTCTTTAGTTTTTCTCAGTTACTTTCGAGCAACTTGGATTTCGAGAAGAAGGGAACAAAAGGGAAGAATTGTTATTGTTGTCCATTCGTAACTACATAATATGTAGGATTCGATTTCATCGTGGTTTCTCTCCCTCTGGTTTTTATGCAGAACACGCTGTTCCTGTTGTAACTTAACTTAACAGAAATACGTTCTCCATTTGGAACAAAATATTTTCAATCGAGTCCTGTATATTCAGATAATTTTATAACAACATTAAACAAAATTTCTTAAATGAGAAATTGAAAGACTGTGTCCATTATGAAAAAGACTGCTCTTCAGAGAATTATTTTTAGTTGATGTCTTCATCGCGATCTGTAAAGTGCGAGTATATAGCGTACATTCATCGTATGTGTGTGTGTGATGTGTGCTACTGACACACTAAGGACAAAGATTTATAATACCTACGTATCCAAGTTTTTAATCAAATTCCATTGTAATATTATTACGCAGACAATTATTTCAGAAATTTCGATTATACTACGTCAAATATTTCAAGATATCGTTTCAATCTGTCAAATTGAAATTGATAGAACGTTGCTCCAATCTGCTTGTCTCACGAATTCCGAACATCTCTCAACTAAAACCTGTTGCAAACAAGAATTATACAATTATCTGAAACTACTTGTAATTATCAGTAATGATACATAATTTGTAACTATATCTAATTGGAGATATATAATCATATATAATCATTTGTTTCAAAAAGAGAAAAGGAGAGAGAGAAAGAGTGAATGAAGTCACGTGCACGATAGACGCATGTATCAACGCACAATACTTGAAGAGGGTGAAATGGGCGTGGTTGGCAACCCTTGGTGAGACAGTGTCGGCCAATACGGTGGCATTACGCGATATGGAAACAGTTGCAAACGCAAGCGCCGTCAGGATCGCTAGTGCGAGTTGGTGATAGGTTGATATGCACGAGTGTTTAATGTATGAGCGCAGACTCGTACATCGAGTTCAAAAGGTTACGCCTGCTGCGAACTCGCATTCAGATTGGTTACATATCAATCCATTCAGAGAAAAGTTTCACGATATATCCAAATCGTTCATCATCTTCTTCTTAATTAAAATGATTTGTATCGTTTTGCACAAGGAAACTGGAGTAAAGCAATGATAAAATGTTCAGTGGAAATAGATTTCCATCATTCTACTCACTTAAGACTTCACTTTGGAAAGTAGAAACTTCTGTGATAGTTGCAGAAGTAATTGTGTTGCATTAAGTTTGTTCCTGTTTTTTCTTTTTTTTTTTTTTTTTTTTAATAGATATTTCTCCGGCATCGTTATTACAATTTTTTATATTTTTCTTTGCTGTTTAATTTATCCTTTTTTTTTCTGATAATGAAGAGAAAAAACAAGTGGTATAAACGAAAAAGAAAAGTTGTTCTGCTCTCTCTGCAAAATTCCATACAGGATAAAACAAATTGTAATGCCGTTTCTACTATAAATTATAATTATCATAAATCCGTACGTATGTAACAAATTATACGTGGCTTACAGTTATCGTGCATTTTTCAATCTGGTGTCAATGTAACAAAGTCGGTACAAGAATATCATCTTCCATATCACAATACTCCGGATGTGACGATTGCTCGTACTGAAATATTACCGACAGCGGTTCCGTAGAATAATTCTTCAGAACAAACAGCATAGTATTTATAATCTGCGACGGACTCTTGTAAAAGTATTTATGCTCCTTGTCCGCGTCTACATGCATGTTACAAGCTTCCTCGATGAAGTCGCCGTTAGATCTGAAGAACAGTATTCTAGGAACATACTTTCCATCTGGTTGGAATTTTTCTTTCTCTATGTCTACGTCGTGTCCCATCTCCGCTTTTATCATCACAAACCTGTGAATCATTAACGAAATTATCAATTCCAGTTCCAATAAAATGAATTACAAATCGCAATTTCATAAAATATTGGTATTGATAGTAAGCATTATATATGAGATGAAATTTATATTTATGGATATAAAAATATTTAATTACTTACTAATAGTTAAATATATTTAAATTACTACTAATAGTTAAATATATTTAAATTACTACTAATAGTTAAATATATTTAAATTACTACTAATAGTTAAATATACTTAAATAAATATACATATAATTATATTATTATATTTATAAATAATTATATAGGTGTATAAAAATAATAAATTATATATATAAATATTTAATTACATAATTACACAATAATTTATATAATATAAAATTATATATTACACAACTAATTTATATATTATAAAAATTATTCTCACATATAAACTTTATATTACAAAAAGATTAATGACAAAAGAAAAACCGTTTGAGTCAATTGTATGAAAAATAAAATGGCGCCACTGTAGCGCCAACTGGTGGTATAAATGATAGTTTTGATTTATCTCAGGTATAATCATATCAATGCATGTTTCGATTCGTTACACACCGATCGCTAAGATCCATCAGTCGCACAGACTTGAAGAACTTCTGTTTCAATTTTTGGCAAGAGGGACATTGTGCTTTATAAATCAGTAGAAATATCGGCTTGTTCATGGCACTGGCTTCCTGAAAGCCATACGCAAAGGATTTCCATTTGAACAATTGTTCGAAACTGATCGCGTTGTTCGAACTCCCGGTGTTAATTAGATTATTCCCAACAATCTGATTTGCCAAAGCGATTATGTTCAACGCACCGAGAAATTTGATACACTTGTTCATGACTGAAAATTTTCCTTAGTTTCGTGTGTTACACAATTGAGCCTGAATATCTTCAAATCGTAGGATTTCGATATATATCGTTACGTACAGCCCGATATATCGATTTAATGCAGAATAAAACAGACGAATTAATTTAGTATTATCTCGTGCCTTTTTAAGTATAATCACAGATATATGAATGATATAATTAGTTAGTTAATGGTTTTATTAATACCACAAACGCAATGAAACATATTTGAACTTATTTAGACATAAAATAGCAATGAAGTGAATCACCATAAATGATTCTTTCTATTAAGAAAATTAGTTTCTCAGCTTCTATAATTACAATCATTTCTCTCTAATCCCCAAAGCAAAACAAATTGTAAAATTTGATATATTATTATTTTTATATTCTGTATAAAATTAAATATATTCTTACCGAATTCAACTGTAATAACTCAATAATTCTCAAGATTCAAAACGATGACTTATACTTGCATCAACACGTGTCGTGCAGAGATGAGAAGAGAATGTTCCCCGAAAAGAATGTGGGTCTGGTTGGTTATTTCCAATCCATTCTTAAATTTAAAAATAGCTATTGGTTGAGAGTGTCAACGCAGAACAAACAAAATCTAGTGGTCAGGAGAGAAGGAACTGCTTCCTTTGCTCTTGCATGAGACTTTTCATTTTTGTACAACTATATATAACTGAAAATATACAATTTGCAATTCGTCAGTAGATGGTATTAAAGGTGAAATTTCTGTAGCGGATGAGTTTATGTATAATGTAAGGTTATAAAGGATATAGGTGGAGTGTATTTCGTCTCAGAGTCACTGTCAGATTCATCAATAGGCTGATGCCGGAGACACCTAACCTCACACGCTCGATTTATTAGAAACCTCTAGCTTGGACGAAGAAATGGTCATCTTAGAGATGTTCCGCACGCTGCACGATTAACCTAAAGACCGAACTTGATCCGTAGCTAAGCGGCATCCACTTACGATTTGTGAATATTCATTTCTTTGGAACTGGTATACTACAGATAGACTGCATATGCTAGCCGCTAGAGGCATTAAAATACTAGCGTCGAGTAACGGTGAAACGGTGGAACTAATTTCTATTGCTGTCCTTGTCACAAGCTATTACCCTCCTTGTCTAGCGCACAGATATGTATGTCCTTGTCCCACACTATCGCTCTCCTTGTCTAATGACGCTACACAAGATAAGCACTAGTGTGCGACAAGGACATCCTTCGATCTATTGAAAAAAAAATTCAACTTCTTACACACGCGTTTCTCTGGGACAAAACACACATAGAAAAAAAGCGAGGAGCCTAATTTTAAGGAAACATATAAAAAAGTTCGCAAATTATTCCTCTTAATTAGGTTTTTCTCGTAATTAGTGCGAACTGTCACAAAATGGTCATGGTGGCGCCATCTAGCGGTAGCTCCGTTGTACTAATTATTTATAAAAATACTTATTTCTGCATTTTACGGGTCAAATGGGGTATGAAAAAAAAGTTCAGGGTCTAATTAGGATAATGCAATCACAAAAGTTCACAATTCATTTCGCTAAATTAGGTTTTTCTGCAAATGAAAATTTCTCTGTTTTACGTTATAGTGCTATCGGTTACATTCGCAAATAAATCTGACTCTAATATTACTATAGTTTGCGCGAAATTAGGCACTCACGACTGGCACTACTACTAACGTAAACGAAATTGAAACATTCTTTATATACGTAAACTATATTCAAACAAAATATAAAACGAAAGCTTAGGGTCTCTAAAATCGAAAACGCAACCATAGCAGTTCACAAATGATTCCTTTTAATTAATTTCTTCTCGTAATTTGTGGAAAAATTGTCACCTGTCAATGTTCAGAAGCAATGGTGACGCCATCTATTGACAATTCGGTGGTATTAAAAATAGAAAATTCTATTTTTAGTACCACAGAATTATCAATAGATGGCGTCACCATTGCTTCTGAACATTGACAGGTGACAATTTTTCCACAAATTACGAAAAGAAATTATTTAAAAGGAATCATTTGTGAACTGTTATGGTTGCGTTTTCACAGCATATTCGCGCGGTAGACAAAGAGGGCAACAGCGTGCGATAAGGACAACAATATAAATTAGTTCCTATCCTAGGGGTGATCCACACGATGCATGCTTAACACTGCGTAAAAACAGACGTAAGTTAAGTGAAGTATTTAGAAATCACGGCATGGCGACGCCACTGCGTCGTACTTGAAATTTAGCGCTATGCGAACAAGCACAAAGTTGTACCCTACCACTTGTTCTATTCCCTAGTATGTATTTATATATATATCTTCTTTTTAAAGAAATATGGATCGTCGACCTACCGTCTCATGCTTCTAACGTTTTTTATCCAACATTTTCTGTCTTGTTTTTTGAGTCGAATGTTCGCCGCTTGTTGTGACAATAATGTGACAATGCTGAGGAACAAGATTGCATCGGGAAATAGGTTAGAATCGTGCTGGAGTTATCTTATCAAACGTCAAGAGCAAATAATCGGATCGTAAGAGGAAAATGAGCAAACTATGGAATTATCTGATATTTCAAGGATGGATGTCGTATTTGATGGCGGCCGGTTTGCTGGTTTTCACAAGCGGGTTCCTGCTGAACCGCGTCGTCAGGCCGGAACGCGCCGAATGCAATTATTGCACGAATTCTGACTGCAACGTCGAGCAGCTTCTTCAGAATCCCGATGCTGCCGCAACCACGTGCCTCAAGAGAAAGTCGCGTGTTGTGTTGTTGGTCGTGGACGCTTTGAAATATGATTTTGCACGTTGGCACAATGATAATAGTTCTGCCTCGTCTTATCATCGAAACAAGCTACCGATAATTCATGAGTTGCTGCAGAATCAACCCATGAACTCGCGCTTGTACAAGTTCATAGCCGATCCGCCGACAACAACCATGCAACGATTGAAAGGTCTTACCACAGGGTCGTTGCCAACCTTCATTGACATTGGATCTAATTTTGCTGCTGAAAGTATCGATGAAGATAATATCGTTGATCAGAACACTGCCAAAGGTATAGTTTTCATGGGCGATGACACTTGGACTAACTTATTTCCTGGTAAATTTAAACGTCAGTTTCCGTCACCGTCTTTCAACGTCTGGGATCTAGACAGTGTAGATAAAGATGTTAGATACCGTATATTTTTTGAGATGAAAAAGGAAGACTGGTCCCTTCTTATAGCCCATGTTCTTGGAATTGATCATTGCGGGCATAAACATGGGGCTAATCATCCCGAAATGGCCAGAAAGTTAAATGACACAAATACTCTTATAAGAGAAATCATTGAATCCCTGGAAGAAGATATGGTACTTTTTGTCATTGGTGACCATGGAATGACAGAGAGCGGTGATCACGGTGGTGACAGCAAGAATGAAATCGAAGCTGCCATATTTGTCTATTCTATGGTTCCTCTTATAAAATACAACTCACCCAGCAATATCATGAATCAGATTGATCTTGTTCCAACGTTGGCGTCGATTCTTGGGACACCTATACCATTTTCAAATTTGGGATCTGTTAGGCTTGACTTGATTCCAAGTTCAGCAAAAAATGGAAAATTAGAAGATGATTTATGGTATTTGTTACATTCAGTGTGGAGAAATATTGCACAAACAAAAAAATATTTAAATATATATTCTGCTGATACTTACTTGTTTTCCAAAGAACAGCTTCAGAACTTGGAAAATATTTATAATTATTTGTTTGATCAAACTAAGAGTATTACCACTATTGAAGAATTCGAATCTTTCATTGCAAATAGTCAGAATTATTTTAAATTGCTCAAAGAGACATGTTCCGAAGTTTGGGTTCAATTTGATTCTAGTTTAATGTCAAAAGGTCTACTTTTGATGTTTTGTGCTTTGTTTTTCTTTTATCTATTTATCACAGGCATTCCAGAAAGTCGTATGTCTAAGATATTCCAATCATCGTTTTTACAATTTTCTATTTTAGCAAACTTAATTACTGCATTGACAATGTGTGTTTTGTTTTTCTTTGATATTTTAGAAGAATTCAAGAACACCACATTGTTTTCCACTGGTGCAGTGTCTATAGTATTATTAGTAATATTAATTGCTAAAAATTGGGATGTAATTTCATTGAGTTGGTACGATTGTAGAAAAATAAAAAAATTGATCTATATTACAAGAGTAATACTTCTTTTAACAATATGCAGTCTTTTTTCTAATAGCTATATTGTTGAAGAAGATCGTGCATTATCTTTTTTAATTGTTACACTTTTTTGGCTTCTTATGTTTAATCTTAGAAAAAAAGATACTAATGAAAGTCTAGAAAGAAAAACAAAGCTATTTTTAAAACAGCAGACAAAATCGAACTTGAAGATAATTATAATAATTGTCTTGGTAGCATGCATTTCCATAAGATTATCCTATTACTTCTGGCGTTGTAGAGAAGAACACCAACGTGTATGTTCTATGTTTGTAATTAGCAAAACAGGTTCTATAACATCGGATAACTTAGAACGTATTTTACTTGCCATTACTTTGATTATACTTGCATTGTATATTACAATAATAAGACTGTGGTTACAAAATTGTGGAAACCTTTCTGGTTTCTCTCCTAGTGTTTTAGTAGGCCAATATTGTCCTGTTGTGATAGGTGTTTGTATGGGTTGTTATTGGGTCCTTCAAAGGTTACCAAAATTTCTAAAAGTAAAATTTGCACTATCTTGGCAAGTAAACACATTGCCTAATATAGTATATGCATTGAGTCTATTTGCAATCCTTATACTATATTATCGTCCACTCAGTATATTTCTACTACCAAAGAAAAAAGAATCAATTAACATATACCAAGATGAAAATGTAGTACCTCGATTATTTGAGAAAATAAAAGAGTCAATTTATCGGAAAAATGTAGATGTAGATCAAACACCAATTGTTTATGGCTTGGGTACTGCATATAGTGCCACATTTATCTCATTAAGTGTATTTCTTGTGTTATTATACTCTTTATTGTTAGGGGATATATTATCATCTAGTACTTTCTTAATGTTTATATGTTGTGCCTCTGTTTTGGGCTTATTGGCAATAGAAAGATGCAAAAATGCTAATAGTATATGTAAGTATTCTAATTCACAGATAATATTTAACTGGTTTAATACTGCATTTTTAATATCACAATTTTACAAACAGCTGAACTTGTAGAAGTACCTACTCCTATATTGTTGTGTTGGTTCTTAATAGCAGAATATTTCTTTTATGGAACTGGACATCAACCGACTTTTCCTACTATTCATTGGGATGCTGCTTTTGTGGGAACAGGTGGACATTTCTATGCGAATTTATTACCAGCAATCTTAATAGGTATATATAAGTAATTTCACTTGTATTAATTTGAAATCATTTTCTATAAATCATAATTTCTAGGAATAAACACATTTGGATCACACATTATATTAGGTGCAACATTGCCACTATTAGTTATTGTACCATTTACCTTTTACCTTGTATTTCCAAAGTTAGCTAAAGTAAAGTTTTTGGAAGACGACATGAAAAGAGGAGAATTGCTTTTGTTTGAGCAAGATTCTGTGTTTCATGCTGCAGTATTCTCAGTTGCAGGAAAATATATATTACTTCATGGAATCAGAGTAAGCAAGACTTTTATTATTAACGAGTATAAACTGAATAATTATTGATTATGATTACTGGTAATAATTTGTAATTTAAACATTGTCTTTATTGAGTTTTTATAACTTCGTATACATTATAGACATTCGGCAGTATGCTTGCTGCGACGATTCACTGTCGACATTTAATGGTTTGGAAGATCTTCGCCCCGAAATTAATATTTGAAGGCTTGGGATTGTTAGTAACGTTAAGTAGCGTACTAGCGTCATTTTATATGGTATTCAGAATTGATCAGCAAATGGAACATCTTATATCCAGAATGACAAAAGGCAGATGATAAAATTTTTCACGACGTAAAATGTAATCAATGCAGTAAAGTATCAAAATTTAAAATACAATATTAAATGAAGAATGTGTACAATGACGTTACTTCTGACTTTAGAAACGAAAATTTCTATCAAAAAAAAGGAAAAGAAAATAAAGTTACCAGTACTGCCATTTTCATAATTTTATATAATAATAATTGAATAAATAATTGAAGCAGAAAATTAAAGTAAAGCATTTAGCACACAAGAATAAGATGTCCTTTCCTTCGTTTCTTCAAAGACCAAGCTAATTCTGGAGCTTCCCAACACACTAACGCTATCCTGCGTGCAATGCATTGCTGATTACAGAGAAACAAAGCAACGCACTTGATGCAGGATTGCGTCCATGTGCGCTAATGATTGCTTGATCAATGTACGTACTTGTTTTACCGTTTTAAGTTAGTCATTGTTAACCGTATGTTTTCCATTTTATTTGTTGCAATTGAAATTGTAAATATAGTGCTATTATAAATATAATAGTAAATTTAATAAAAAATATATATATCTTTAAGGTGACATTACTTGTGTAATTTAAAATAATGGAATTTTTTGAACTCTTGACTTTGCCGGTTTATAGTTATACGTTCGCTATATATTTTGCAAAATATGCTTTATTGAAAAGTATCATGAAACGTACACGTTATATATAATATGCAAAAAAATGATCAATTGAAAGATAAAGAATTTGTAATTACAGGTGATAGAAATATTCCTGCTAAGTCAGTAGTCTAATGATGATTGTGATGCCTGTGTCCTCTATTGTCATTTCTCAGGTATTCCATCCAGTTGGCCCATTTATAATAATCCTCATAATCATTGGCATCCTGTGACAAACGAACATGTTTACAATATTCAAAGTACGTAAATTACACATACCTAGTTTTGGTAATTATTATTTTGAAAGACAGGCACCTGCATATTAGGTAATACAGGCATTTGTATCTGGAAACAAATGAAGTTATCATGTTGCATAAGATCTCTTCTCATGATCATTTGTTTTACAATGATACAAATTACTGTCAACTATCATAATTATTTTCCACCATGTACAATATGCAATACACATACGTAGATTTGAAATATTTTAAGAACATTTAATTCGGAACTTTCGTTTTAACTTAAATACTTACAAGTAACTTGATCCCTCCGCCTTGATGTCCAGGTGTAGATCCTCCGCCTGCCTGTACAGATTCTACGGAACCAGCTGGCAAACTCTGATATCCCTGGTGCATTTGCATCTTAACCGAACGTGCTTGTTTTCGATTAGGATTACTTTGTTCGTTTGTAAAAATATCAACATCACTATCAACTTCTCTTTTTATACTTGTTGCATCTTCAGGATAAGAGACAAAAAATGAAGCAGGATTTTTTGGTAGTGATCGAGCCGCTTGTAATCCAAATTTATTATAACTTGGATTGTATGAAGGAGGCACCCCATAATCTAATGTATCTAATTTATGTTTAATAGCATCCAGTAGACTCATATTAATCGGCAAACCACCAGTAGAAGAGAGAATGTCGTTAGTTAATGGATAATTGGCATTAACTGCTTCTCCAGGAGCATTTGTGGATGCTATTTTCGCTTTTATTATGTCTTGAACTGCTAAAGTAATATTTTTTTGTAAATCAGTTAACATGTCAAATACTTGACTCAAAACAGCCATCTTTTGCTGGAAAGGAAACATTCCATCGGCAGTTGGTTTTGCCCATGGACCAGGACCAAAAGGTTTAAATGGTTTCTTTGGTGATAGCGTAGACTTTTCGTAAGAAATCAAATCGTTCATTGTTGTCACCATGTTACCTTTTAAGTCACCTAATTCGGATAATATGCTACTAACAATTAAATCTTTAGCAGAATTGATCGATGAAAAGTCATCAACGGATCGTGCTATTTTTACTTCTGTATTACTTCCATCAGATACTATAGATCTTACCAAGTCGTTTTTAAGATTGACGCTATCATCATCACTAGTTGCTGTAGTTTTATTTAATTTTAAAGTGTCAAACAATTTGTCCAGGAATTCAGATACTTTATCATTATACTCCGTTGGGCTAGGGATTACTGATGATGGTAACCAAAAATTAGGTGGTACAATAGTACTTTTTGCTGTTGGAATTTCAGTCGAACTTGGTGATGGAGTAGAAGTAGCAATATTTTTAAATAGAGTATCCAAGAAAGTAGTTTTTTTTGCTACGAACATAGATGGATCCACTACAGGTCCCACAGGTCCAAAAGGTCCAAAAGGTGCATATGGTCCAAACATTCCTGGTAAATATTGTTTTGGAGCTGTTGGACCTTCTACTTTTTTGAGTAATACACTCACATCTTCTTCTGGTTCCTCAGAAATCGGCGCAAGAGTGGGATAAGGAGGTGGAGGTCCTAAATCTTTTGTTTCTGGCTTAGCGGTATCCATAATTGATCGAAGTTCTGCCATAGCAGATTCGTCTACACTTCTTTTTTTTCTGGAAAATTCATCTTTTGTGCTGTAATCAGGTATGACATTCAAGCTTGAAAATGGAGACATAGGTCCAAATTTAGGACTCATAGGACCAAAAGGTTTGGAACCAAAGGGTCCAAAAATTCCACGTTTATATGGGCTAGCTCCATCATCCACATTATTTTTACTTAGTAAAGACGTTCCATCGGTAGTACTGTACAAAGTTGACCCACTTGCTGCATATGGTATAAGTGGTTTGAAACCCGTAGGATAAGCAGGCCCCAAGCCACCAAATAAATTACTCAGCATATCTGTCTTCTTTGAGATCATCATTTTAGGATCGACGAATTTTGGGAAGAACGGTGACTTTGGCATGTAAGGTACTGCTATAGTGTCTATTCCTGATACTGGTGGTCCAAGAGCTCTTGTATAAACTAGTAGCAGGTTTTTCATATAAAAAAAAACATAAAGAATAATATAAAGTATAGATACACTTTTGTACATGTAATGCTACATGTTGTATATACTTTGCAATTGTAATATTAAAATTTTAGTTTGACAAGAAGTTTTAACTTTAAGATTATTTTATCAGAATTATTTTTTAAAAAATTAAGTAACTTATATTACCAGGTTTTGAAGCAAAACTTGCCCATGGTACTCCTGAAGGACCTTTGAAAGATGCACAAGATAAAACTAACAAATAAGAGAAAAATACTAGACCTTTTGGGAGAATCATTTTACACCAACTTATTGAACTGTATGCCGTTACTGCTTATATAGCAACGGCCAGATAATACTTGCAAAGCTTTTAAGATCATTAACATAGGACTAATATTCTTATTAAAATAATCCATAGCATACAGAAGGTGCACTTGTGTTTTATAATTAGCCAATACAATTTCTTCGTGTCACTTAACAAAGTAATTTCCTTCTTACTCGCGCATCATACTTAATATAAATATTCTAACTATTGAATATTATCTTTTACAACAAATTTTCTAATCTAATTAGTTTTTTATTTTTTATATATAAATATCATACATATTATTTTTCATTCATTGAATGTCGGAAGACATTTCCACTTTGAATTTTAATCCGATTTCAATCGTCTTGCAAACGAACTTGCGAGAAATGCGTTATTCATTTGTCAACAATAATATATTAAAGCAGCTGTTTTCATTATTTGGTAATTACTAATTAATTGTATTGATATCGAAGAAAGCTGTCACTTTACAGAAATACATTTATCTCGAAATGGAAATAAAAAGCTCTTCTGATAGTAAGTAAAAATATTGTTTGAAATTATTAAAATAGTAATTATTCTTTCAAATAATAACATATTCAATATGTAATCTCTTAATAGAAATAATATAAAATAAATCAAAACTAAAAAAGTTAATTTTTTATTTCAGCAATTACGGAAAATAAAAATGTAATAATGAATATTACTTCCATGTTTGAAAATTTCCCATGGACTGTTTTACAGCAAAGTTCAAAAGGCATGAACATTATTAAAGCAATAAATCAACTATTAAGTATGTACCATCCTGATGATGGCATTATTGCATATGAACGTGTATTAAGAGCTTTATTTATTTTATCTGAAAATTTGGATAGTGATATACAGCAAAAGATAATTTCTATGGTACCATTACCAAAAGGTGTATCAAATGACAAAATAAAAAATCTGATATGTAAGATTGCTGAATTGATTAAAGCAACTAATAGCAAGTTCTTATACCAGAAGTATGATTTCTGATTAAATTAGTCCTTCTATTTTTATAACATTTAATAACAAGCTTATTTTGTAGAATTCTCATGACACCTGAAGAATCTCAAATGAGAACATTAAATGAAAACTCAGAACTTCATTTAAACCATAATATTTTAATTGATACACCTCAAAATCTTGAATTACATGAGAAGTTTGTATCTTCAATACCTGAAGTATTCAAAGGTTTTCCTCCTAATGAAATTTCAACAATACATAGTCATATGAATTATATGTATAATACATTGAACTATAATATTCCTTATATGAAACCTCATGTTAATAACAAACAAAACCTTTCATTAAATAGTGATGAACAAGAAGAATTATTAAAACTTCAATCAAACTTAAAATGGTTCCATGCTCCTCATTTTTTGTATAATAATAATTTTTATCAAAATTCTACTTCCAGTTACCAAGATTTTTCTAAATCAGTCGATGATAAATACTTTCAGTTATCTATTAATAGATTCAATAACTGGAATCAATGTAATGTAGCTAATATGCCTCAACCACTACATGAGGTTTGTAAAACTTATTTTATTAAAAATATTGTTAATAATATTGTTAATTTTGCGATTTTCAAATAAAGACTATAAAAGCAATATTACAGGACACTGCATACTTAAAAAAATTATATAAGAGTGACATAATTTCTAACAAACAGAATAAAAATGAGATTTTAAATTTGAAAGTAACATATGATGATAGATTTGTAAAAACGGAAACAGATTGTAAAAATAGAACCGATTTATATGATAATAATGTAAATAAAAATTCTAAAAAATATAGTAATTTAGACAGAAATAAAATTTTTAATATGGAGAAACAAAAACATTTTAAACAAGAATTGAAACATGAACAAGCAATTCAACAAGACATATATAAAATGGATGTTGTACATTGCGAAGAAGAAAAGAAAGATACAATAATAGATATACAGGTAAAGAAAATTTATATTTATAATAATTGTAAAAATGACTTGTGATCATTTTTGTAAATGATCATATTACAGATATTAGAAGAAGATAATAACTTTTTAATGGATAATTTCATGGTGCGTAAGAAGCTTAAAACGAGCTTACAAAATTTTTTGAAACGTATAGAACAGGAGACTTTAATCAGTAATAAAAATTTTATATTCATCAATCATTAACATTTCAATTCAACATATAAAAACATTACAAATATTCCTTCTTCTTATAGAGTTCCCAACATTGCCTCGGACAAAGCCTTTATACATAGTTTCTCCAACATCCAAATGTTGCAAGATTGTAAATCAAAGAAACCTGGAAAAGAATAATCAATTAGATATTTCGAGTAATAACATAAATAGTACTATTACACTAGAGGATATAGAATGTACTGAAAAAAATCCTCAGCAGCGCTTCACACATATCCAAAACCAACTCAGTTAGAAATGCTTCATAAAAATTTAAATGTTGTAGTTAGTAAAATACAAATAGAATATGAGAAAAAGGACTACATAGAAAATTTATTATACAAGTACCATTAAAGTTGTCGTGTAAATATTTAATGTCTTTCACGATCAACAAACTTGTTTAACAAAATTATTTGTACACAGATCTGCAGTGAAGCAAACAAAACAAAAAAGTTTAAATACTTTACAACAAACTGCATCTATTACAGAGTTGGTTACATTTAAAAAACAATACTATGATACTTTTATTCAATATTCAGAAAGCCAAGAGTTTGTTATAATTGTTATACTCTACTTAACATTTTTATAAGCATTAGAGATTATACGTGTGTATATATTTATTGTTTCCTAGTGGCAGTGGCAAATTCCTTGGCAGTATCATCTGCAGAAAATTTCACCAAATATGATCCATATTATTCTATTCATTCCTATCAACAGGAACAATTATTGCAACATGAACCATTAATTGTGACTCCACAATTCACAGAACACACTGCGACACAATCGACAGGATTGTCAAATATATATAACATTCCATATACTTGGATGAGGTACAATTGGAAACAACCAACCATGAAACAATTGAGACTTTCACAACAGGTAAAATACTATTAAATATAAAGCATTATACATTCAAATATATAAATATTTCTAATTGTTTATTTAATTGTTATATTCGATTTATTTTTTTTTTTTTTAGTTTCCATTTCAAGCTCCAAAGAAAAAAAATAAAGGGTAAGTGTTTTTTTATATTCTCTACTACAAAATATATTTTCTTTTATTTTTTCTTGTATACCTTTTTTTGCATTAGATGCTATTTTATTTTTTCATTCTTCTATTGAAAGGAATTCTGTGCTGCATTATGTAAAGACAATGGATATTCAATGTTTCACTCAAGATAAAAGTAAACAAATGAAGCAGAGTGTACAACGTAAAAAATTAGAAGATATAGTTGGAAAATTAAAAGAGATAGAATTCAATAACATGAACAATTAAAAGAACTATTATTCTGTAAGGTCAGTATTAAATAAACTCTTTGCATATTTAATGAGGTAAATAATTATAGAAAGAAATCAGAACATAATAGCATACGTGCAAAGAGATTTCATAAAGTTATATGTATTAAAGGAAAGTTCCTTTAACGATATAAGTAATATAATAAAATATTAATGGAGACTGTTAAATCAATATCAAAGAATACATATCAAATAAAATTTTTCATTCTTTCATTTATCTTGCACCAGTTTCAACAATTAATGGAACATTGACACGTTTATATGTGTACATGTATTTATACATATATGTATATTTACATACATGCATATACATATACATATTCTATAATCTTTTGGCACTGGCAAAAGATAATAATTGAGTGTTAGATTATTAATCGCCGCGGATATTATTTAATAATTTCGTTTGTATTTCGGACGATTGCGTAACAATTTTCTTTGTTTAATTGCATATTTATATCTTGTTGTCGTCAATCGAACCTTAATACTTATACATAGTAACTAATAAATGTACATGTATTCTTCAGGATAACATAAAACGGAGTTACTATTAATTACTAACATTTCATAGTATATTTTATAATTAACATATAACATACGACTTTTGTATAGTCTGTACTATACAATAATCATGTCATTATTTCTAAATGTACAAAATAATTTTTAAAAGAATAAACGGTAATAACTTAGGTCTTATATGGATCGTTAGTCATTATTGTCCAGAACATTCGCTATGAAGTATGACAAATTACCAACAAGTTAATATGTAATGTAATAACTTTTGGTAATTTACTCAACCACATGTATCAACTCACAATAACTTTTCCCTCGTTTCAGAAAACCTTCTTCACAATCTATATAGTCTATATATATAATAGAAACATTATATATCCATATTGTTAATTGTATTAACAATGTTATCTTAATAAAAATGTATTTTCATATAGATGATGCTTTCAATATGCTTGATATTAATAATGATGAATCGAAATACATCCAAAGAATCTACAGCAATTTTTTGGGTGTAAGGACTTTTACATTTTCTTTTTGATATTATCCAATGAACCAAAGTTAGACCAAAAAACTCTTGTGTCATGTATCTGTTTTAGATTGTCATTATTTATTATTATAATTATTAAAAACAAAATAAATATATATAAGCAGATCTTGTTACAAAATTATTTCATTTCAAATATTGTTCAAACGTAATGCAACTCAATAAATCTATTTTAATATTATATAATTATATATTATATATTATCAAATTATATTCTTTAAATATTCTCCCATTTTATAAATGAATAGGATATATCAAATTAAAAATATATTTTAATTTTATAATGTTTAAAAAAGATAATATATATTAGCAATATGTAAAGATAATATAAAAATGAAACTTTAATAGAAACTATTGTATCTTGTATTTCATAAGTAACAAACTAAATTAAATCATAAATGCAAAAAGGAAAACAGTAACTTTCTAGCTCTATTCAGCTTTTTGTGCGTACAGTGTGTGCTATTTTTATCATAATTCACTTGAATACAGGGGTAAAAATAACAGGAAATAAATCAAATAATTGTTATGCTACTTTTTAATGTAGATACCTCTCTGTATTTCAAATTACTTTCCTAATAAAATTAAAAATTACTTATATAAATACTTAAAAGAAAAATAATGTACATTATGATATCAAGATAAGAAGGAAAAATAAATAGTAGAAAAAATTTTTAGACAATTTATACGAATTTTAATAATTGGTTCCATAATTAATGAAAGAAATATTTTTCAATCAATGTCATTTATAAAATGTAAAAGAAACGTATGTTTATCAGAGAATTAACAATCTCGTTACAATGGTGAAATAGATTTGTATTTCAGTTAAACGGTAATATTTAGTTACTTCTTTACTTCATAGGATAAATTGTAATTGGATTAAAGTTCAAACCTAATTTCAAACTTTGTTATTTGTGCTATGATCTGAAGCGTTTTCGTTCGTACAGAAATATAGTAAACAGTGTTGTAGATTCACATACTAAATACAAGTTTAACAATTCATTTATTATGAGGTATTGCAGATCGTAGCGAGGTAAAGCCTCTGGATACTAAGTTATTGAAAAGTAACAAAGTTATTCGACATACATGACACTCAAAGAGCGTTATATTTCTTCTGGCAGTGTCCGTACATTTCTTTTTTTTTTTTTTTTTTTTTAATCATTTTAGTTAAACTTTTAAGCTAAATGTTTTGCACCATGTAACATTTCCACCCAACATTTTTATCATGAAATCTATCCATATTTTTTTTTAAACACTTTATCAGTACACCAATAATGTACCATGAATAAGAAAAATTACATTTATTTCTTCGTTGTGTTCAAGAAAATCAAATTACAACGTTATCAATATTTTGACACAACGAAGCTACTGTAATATATACTATTCTTTTCTTTTTCTTTATGATCCTATATGAACACGCATTTCTCTTTCTTATATTAATTAATTAATTAATTAATTAGATAACTGACGCGTTACACACGCCAACATATAATTAAATGCCTGATCAGGATGTATATTCTAATATTGTATCAAAAGACAAAGTAGCTGTCACTTATGATCCTAATCGAAATTAATTATTTTGTATTCGTGTGATTGTAATAGTCTTAATCAAATGAAACGAAAACGAGGTCCCAATATAGTCGATTCCATGTATCGCTTGTTCTAAAAAGAGATTCGAAAGATCAATCGGTCAGAAAAACACAATCTTCCTATAATTTTCAAGATGAGTTGTACCTCTAATACGATATGTATGTACTAAAAATTACTTTGTTTTTTAATTTGATGAATTGATAGAGACAAGGTTGTACAAGAGTATTGGACTAGAAATGGTTTGAAATTTTCATTAACGTAAATAAATATATAAGCCACGTTCATAATAATTGCAGTTCATTATATTCCATTCCTGCAGTGCTTGTACCTTTTACAAAAATAGAGATGGACTTTCTCTAAACTACTAGATTACATAATTATATGAAATTTAATTGTTCACGTATAAAATAATTAAATTTCATCGTGACATTGTTACAGAAAATAATCCTTATTTATCAAATTTGCAAAACACATTTCTACGTCCATCTCTGTGCAACAAGGATATCGAAACAATAATTGAAGTAGTACAATTTAAATACTTATTCCATGCATATTA
Organism: Frieseomelitta varia; assembly: GCF_011392965.1. NCBI lineage: Eukaryota > Metazoa > Arthropoda > Insecta > Hymenoptera > Apidae > Frieseomelitta > Frieseomelitta varia. Next base: position 165,126 of record NW_025110671.1, read on the forward strand.
ATTCTCTATATAATTTATTCATAACAAGAGAAACTAAATTGATAAAAATTTTTTAATCTTAACAAAAAACTTATTACCTTTTTAAAAAAAACAATTTTTACAAATTTGTAATCAAAAACAAAATGTTAATACATTGATTTGATTACATCTTGTTAATCGAGTATGCATGGAAATGGAATATATTGGCATTAAAATACAATAAAATAATAAATAAATATTTTAATCTTTAATTACTAATGTAAGTTATACTTACAAATAATCCCGTTAATACTTAAATTTAGTATTTGATATATAATTGGAATGAAACATTATCTGTATGTTAAAGACAGGCAGTCTGGTTGTATTGTAATGCAAAATGTCAAAAATCGACAACTAAAGTGAAATTACCTTCTTGGCAGCATAATATACAAGGCAACGATAATTTTATACAGGATTCTTAAATGTCTGGACATAAGATGTTGTCCCATGGTCTCAATTACAATATAGAACTTTCTCATGAAAATGGAATTTATCTACACTTGTATTAAGTAACAATTTAATTCCAAACTTAATCCCATTTTATGCACAGAGGAGGAAACGAAGATGTAAAAGATGACAACAAAGATGTTGTGGTCACTGTGCACTACTTTAACATTAAAGTGATTTTTATATATGTAATTTTAAACACATTCAATTTAGTGAAATTCATTCGGAAACAACATAATTATTTCATTGACAAGACAATAAAATATTTTCATTCGTTTTTTTTCCTTTTCTTGACATAAACAGCGAAAGAAAGTTCAATACGATATTACGAAACTATCGTTCCAAGGGAAACTTCTGTATTATGTAACAACTGTTCCCATAAGTCTTTCATTCCAATGAGTCCAACATTTTCTAACACAATATGTATGCATTTTTAAATTCAATCAGGCAAAGCTGTAAGGATCAATAGTTTTGCTAGAACAAGGTTGGACATCGTCAGGTGGTGGATGCCATTGTCCAGTCCACATGGCAGTACGGTCCATAGCTATTTCTGCTGTTTTCTCCATGCTATTACTAGATGTACATTCCATTTCCCAGTGGAAACCATTTTGAGTCACTTGCATTGAACTAGATTCATCTATGCCACAATAGTCTTGTGCTTTATTGTTCACTGGCATTTGTAAAGTTTTATTTCTAACTTGCATAGAACTACTGCCTCTGTGCTCAGTACCAGACCAAGGTCGGGACTGTTCCACCGACTGCAGAGGTAATTTTCGCGGCACCCGCCTAGGTTTATTATTATCTTCCGAAACATGACCACTATTGGCTTTGGTACTTATTAAATTTCCATCGCCCGTTGAACTACTATCACCATCTCTTCTTCGCCTCCGTCTTCTCCTTTCAATGTCGACGTCACTTCTTTGAATATCTTCGTTTGTTTCTTGAGTGTGTAAGAAGTGCTCCCTCGCAGAAGCCCAATGATCTTTTCTACTAGCGTCTTGTTTATATCTTGTATGATTATCATTCCCGTGATGGCCGTTGTTTGTGTTGGTATCACTGTCCGTATTTTGTTTCCTTGACTGTTGATTTTTAACAACCCACGAGGCAGGCCTCTTGGGGCTTCGCTCTTTGAGAGTGACCTGAAAAGATAACGTATTCGTATTACATATCAGTAATAATTTAAAAACGCTTGTAAGATAATGAGAAATAAAATTATTTACTCCTGAAGAGGAAGAATTGTCAACAGGTTTATACAGTTGCGTTGGTGTATGATTACGGCTATCCGAACTCCTACAGTTTGACCCACTGCGACCATGTATCCACGAAAGTAAGAAGGCTAAAATAGCACATGACAATCCAAGTGCTGCTGCGGCAGACAATTGAGAACGAGTGCGTTTTGGCACCCAGCCACCGCTGTGATATTCCCATATGGAGCATGCTAATAATGCACTACTCAAGGCATAAGATAAGCCTATACCAGTGAATATCCAAGCATTCTATAAGAGGTGGATTCTATCAGATATATCAATGTCAAGATATTAAATCATTAATAAAAGTACATGTACAAAAATTTATATTTTCAATCGTAACATTAACGTTAACTAAAGATTAAATAACTCGTAATAGATTAATAAACCATTGATAACTTACCAATTTTGCCCAATTGAAAGGAAAAACATAGATAACATGTGAAATATCAAGAAAAAGGAGTAATGCGGTGACCAAAAAACAGAAAACTGCTACAAAGATCATGAAACGCAGCCGCCCGACTAAAGGCAACATAAATAAGCTGACCTTGGCAGTGCCGGAGCTGCACAATGTTGCCAAACATGCTGCAGATGATATCTAAACAATTTAACATAACTTATTGTTTCAGAAATACATAAATAAAGTATCATCTAAATATAGTACTTACAAGCAGTAAGAGTCTAATAACACCAATAGCTGTTTTAAGATGTCCTTGTATATCGCAATAAAGTACCAAATGACTTGCTCTTGGCCAAGCCAAAGCATTTGAGGAAGAGCCATGGTGATCACCATAGCCATAGTGACCATGATAATTAGCATGCGAGTCCCATGAATGGACCGTTGAATGGACCCCTGGTGAATCCAGCTCCAAAGGTTGGGAGCTAATTTGCCCCCCTGTTCTACTGCCTGCTATTGATATAATATAAAACAATACATATGTTAACACATCCTACTAGATATTCATATTTATCTATCATTTATAAATGATTTACAGTTTGCAGATTCTCATACCAATATCAAAGTCCTGAATATCCTCAGGTCTAGAATATGCAGAGGCGGGTAGTTCCAGGTCACGAATCTCTTCTAAGAGAAGTACTTCTATCTCGTCGGCTGCATACAAGTCCGAAACCGAGTGAAGATGATGCCGAGTTTCGCTCATTACTTAGGCACGCTCGATTGTTTACTCCTTCCTGCCTGCCGACGGTCTTTCCTATTTGATCCACTATTAACCACCATTCGTTACTCATTGAATTTAGCAACTGCTTCATACGTTTGCCAGCCATTGTTTATACATGCTGCATGCCATCTCTTTTCTGCAGACAATACCATCCCTAGGCCTTCAGGCCACACCTACAGAAATTAATTGATATTACATAACAGCAACAGGATTCCAAGAATTAATAATAAACATTCATTAGTTTATGATATAATGATTGCACAAGGATAGGATCAAAATGTTGAAATAAATGAAACAAACATAATTATAAATAGAAATAATTTATTCTATATATAACATAACAATAACAAAATAGTAAACAAAAATGCATGAGAAACGATACATAATTGCATTGAAAATATGTAAAAAATAATACATAATCATACTGATCCAATTCAGTGATAAACAACAAAAAGTAAATCTATTTTAAGATAGGATTAATACTGCACAAAAAATATAAAAGTACACAGGTTGATTCAGTGAAGCAACAGAAGATCTATTTGAATACAACGTTATCACGTTAACATTTAGATATGTAAAAGATACAATTTACCAACTATAACTATATATACTTGAACAACAACTTACGTGACAAAAATACAATATACATATTTTCAAACATACGGATATATTTCATAAACAGGTTGGACCTATCTATCCTCTTGTTATTAATACACGTTGCATTTCAAATACATTTAATATCGCATATTCGCATTGTTATCAAGGAACATAAATCAAAAATAAGAAATTAACGTGTATCAACTACATGTACAGATTATAAATAAAATATACTTCAATACCGATTCTATCGTGCAAGCCACGGAGAAAATTCCCCCGATATGTGTTTTGTTACATTCGCTCTGTCCAACATTGATAGAGCGTATACAACAAACATGAATGAAAGTAAACACAAGCGAGCTTCATGGTTAGTTGTTCCTACAGGAAACTGCCTGTTAATTCCAGATCCACATGTGGTTGCATGTGACATCCCCGTCAGAATGTGCCAAGTACAAACGATCGTCGAACATCGTTAGTTCAACGAGAGAGAGAGGGAGAACCAAAAAAAAAAGAAAAAAAAAAGTAAGAACATACCTCGATTTTGCTCGCAATGGACCGACACGGGGATCACATTTTTCCAAAATTTTTCGTAATAAACTCGGTGACCGTCCGAGGAATAGCCGCCATTGCCTTTTCGCTGTTTTCGCTCATAATCTATGCTCGTCACGACGACCTAGAAACAGAGCAGATGGAACAACTTGACCCTTTTCCAACATTTTGCGTTTCCACATAACAAAAAGAAACAGGACAGATGTGCAAATTGTTCCGCGTGCGACAATATGAACTTTCTTTCTATAGTAATTAGACCTTTTTTTGAAACATAAAACGCGAGAAACGACGTACATATTACGATTGCACATTCGAAAATTTAATTTTAGCACTCTCTCGTGGAATGCTGAATATATTAAACTTTGTTAAATTCTGCATTTTCTAAGGTAATTTCAATATTACGAACTATATTATATGTAATGAATAATACAATTTCAATAATATATGGAAAATGTAATTTTCATCTTACTTCGCGATATTAATATTTCGATTTTTGTTTTAAATACATATACATGTTCATGATCAATGTGGAGTAATTATTATAATCATTCAATTCAGCAATTAAAATAATGTTATTTTATAATTTAGTTATAATTTAGCGTTCAATTAAAATAATCATTTGAGAAAATGTAATCAACAAAGTTACCAAGAAATTTGATTTTATTAGTACTAATTGTAGCTACGTATTATCACTATATATATATATATACACATATAATAATATTTTGTATTTATTATTTATATTTTATATATCATATTATATATTTAGATGTATGTATTATATAGACATGCATAATATACAATAAAATGTTTGAAATTAATTATAATTACTTATAATTACTTATAAGTATTTTTAATTATTAATTAGTAATTATAATTATTATAAGTAATTACTTAATTTTATTATAAGTTTTTATTCAACGAGGTTAATAACATTTTTGTTGCGAAACAACAAAGAGATTATTTTATTAATGTTCTTTTTTAAGATAATCATAGTTGCATGTAATTCGAATAAATTATTTTTAAATAATAATATGTAATAAAATATATTATATTATTGTTTTGTATTATTTTATATATCATATTATATTATTATATTTATTACATATCATATATAACAAATAATATAAAATATAAATATAATATATATAATGCAAATAATATACAATATATGATATATAAATAATGTAATGTTCGAAATTAATTTTACCATAAGTAACTACCTCTTTATTCAACGAGGTTAATAACATTTCTCTTTATCACGAATTCTTGAAGTAATAAGGATAATTTGTTTTGTTAACGTTCTTTTAAGAAATTCTTTGTCGACGCGCCATGCCGTCAGCATTCCCGTTGGAATCGCATTCATTAAAATCACGCCTTAAACGATTCTTAGGTGGGCAATTAACAATAGTAAACTTTATGTCAGTTCGATCTGTCAAGTTAACGGGAGAGAATGCATCGGTCTTTCCGTCGATATTATAGTGCAAACGTAATGTGTTTGTAATTAAGAAAAAAAAAAAAAAAACACTAATCATGCGTGTTAAAGAAGTATGATACTTACAAGCTAACTACTTACTTAGAAGTCATATTTGCGTGTCTCTTTAAGTAAGCATTAACCATATTTCGCATTTTCAAATCGTCTTTCATTATGAATACATAGTAAGTGTTTCAATATTAATTTCCCTTGAAATTATTATCAATTGATCGACTATTTCACGCTTGTGAAAAATGTCGTATTAGCGTAATAACGTAACGTAACGTGAATAATATGCATATTGCTTGTAACGATAAAGACGCCTGCTCGCGTATTTAGAATGATGTTGCATCGTTTGTTGTCCTTCACGACGTTTTCCACAATCCTCTCTACAGACTTTGCACTTTTTTAGCAATAAAAGCGGACCAGGCGCGTCGGGAAACAGTTTCGACCGTTGGATACAGAGGACCAATATCCACGACGACTCTGCCATCACAAAAATGCAGCATCAGTTTTGGGTGACGAAACAGGCTTTGTCGCGAAAGCTGGGGAAAAAGGAGGATGAGTGCATAGTCGCGTCCGACGCAGAACTGGACGCCAAGTTAGAATTGTTTCACAGTATTCAGAAATCATGCTTGAATTTGCAAAGAATTATCGACAGATACCAGGAACGATTGTGCTGTAAGTTGATATTATTATCTAAACCACTGGAAGTTATTATTGTCCAAACCATGAATTGAAGTTAAGATGAGAAAGGATTCAAGAATAATACAAATAACTGTAAATGCAGATCTCGCGCAAGAAGAGAATGCAATGGGACGGTTCCTCAAAGATGCTGGCAAACAGGACAAAACTAGAGCTGGAAAAATGATGATAACGGTTGGAAAATCGTTATCATATTCCGGCCAGCAAAGGCTTGCACTGAGCACTCCATTAGAGCGACTGTACCAGGAAGTGGAAACATTTAGACAAAGAGCTATCGAAGATACGCTGCAAAAAGTTCAGGCAATGGAGAAAGCTCGTACGGAGTACAGAGCCGCTTTATCATGGATGAAAAACGTCTCTCAAGAATTAGATCCTGACACGTCGAAACAATTAGAAAGATTTCGCAAGGTTCAAACATGCGTAAGACAGTACGTACTGACTGTTGTTAATGCCAAAACTCTATGCGCACCTATAGGTACATTTAAACTGTTTTTCTTTTGTTTTTTGTTTACAGAGGTAAAATAGCATTTGATAATCTGGCTTTAGATTGCCTTCAAAAGGTAGATCTGTTAGCAGCAGCAAGGTGTAATATGTTTAGTCACGCTTTAGTTTTATATCAGAGTACTCTTCTCAGTTTCACCGAAAAGTCTGCACAAGCATATTCCACAATAGCGAACAGTTTTAAAGGCTACCAACGGTACAATTTTATGGTAGTGAGAGAATTAGCTGAACCGTCAAGTAAATTAGCTCAAGAAACTGGAGGTGACAATGATTTTGATGAAAAAGAGAAGTAAGTTATAAATTTCAAAAAGTGCTAATAAGATGAATTCCACTGATAAAACATATCTTTTCTTTTTTTTTTTTAATCACAGATTGTCATTTTTTGACATGGATTATCATGACACTGTTGAAAAAGCTGAAGAAGTAAAATCCCAAGAAAATACAGTTGAAAACAACAAAGAAAGTGAAAAATTATTGGATATTGAGTATGAGACAATAGATATGTTAGGATTAGAAGGATTAGATATAAATTCCAGTTCTCCGAACGATGAAATTACATCACAATCAACCTCTAACGTCGAACATAAGAAAGATTTCGATGAACTTTTCGAAAATTTAATTCTAGATAATAATGCCACTCATAACGATATACAAGAAGGAAATCAATTAGAATTTGATAAAAAGTTTGATGAGCAAAGTTTAATAATGGGTATATTTGACAAATCTGATACAAATTTTAATTTGGCTAAATTCTCTTCCTTAGAAGAACAAAATTCAAGAGAACAATCTTTACAGTCTCTCACATCCGAAAATATGGTACTTTTGAATGATATTCTCACTGATAAACAGAACAGTGATAGTGAGTGGGAATCGATAACGCATAATACATTTTTACCACCAAATATATTAAAACAAAGTTTAGGTGATGCAACGCTTGGTGTTGGACAGAAGAGTATGCCTACTACCAGCACAGGCGACAAAGTAAGTAAAAATCATTAGTGTTGCTGAGCATTAGTGAGCTCGCATCGAAAATGTTAATAAATTTTTGTCATATTTTTTCTTAGAAAAAAAATAAGACTGGAAAACTAAAAGGTAATTCCTGGTTGGATTTATTTGCTGAACTGGATCCTTTGGCCAACAATCCAATGGAAAATCTTTCCAGTGACAGTAACGCATCTGCTTAATTTTTTTCGATATTCAAATTTATCGATATTGACACATGATTAGTTGCAATTTAGCAACAATCACACGAGATATTTTATTTTTTTCAAATGTTTCTTACGTTTGCATTTGCATATCTTATATTTCAATTTCAACATTCCAAATTCGTTAGATCTAACAAAAATAGCAAAATAATAGTAAGAATCAAAAATACTTAAATTTTCGTAAGTAACTTTTCAAGCTCTATACCAAAGATTTAAAATCAGTGATAGCTAAAAATACTAGTCACATACTTTCAAGTACATTAAAAATATTTTTTTCGTAATAGTATTATCAATTTTCCTATTACTATTTATAACAAAATATGTTTAAAGCATATCATATGAATACTTTTGTTATCATTCCACATTGTGCAATCGAGTTTTTTTAAGAAATTATTAATCAATATTTAAAAAATGTATGATACAATTATTACATCGTTTTCTTTTTTAATATAATGAAATATCGCATATTGCTTTCTTTTTTAAATAAAATAAATACAATGTAAACAGATTACATTATCAGGAATATTGTTTTTGTATATTTCCTATATAAATATAAAATGTTTATGTATTAACAAAATACAGAATCACAGCATTGACACCAAAATATAATTGTATTTCACGTATAAAAGAACTCTAAATCAAAACCTAATTTCCAATAACGCGTTTGAAATTTAAGCATCATAGAATTGTGCCATAGCTGTTCTGACTCTGGAACAAAACAAATGTATGTATATTAAAAATCAGAAATATTCGAAAGAAAATATTTTTATATATTGATTATATTAAAATCTCTCCAATATCTTATTGGATTATTATAATTTACAAGAACAATTAAAGATCATTTTTAAACATAAATAAAAATGCAAATAAAAAAGAATATTCAAAGATTGTCTGTCATACTTATCAAATAATTGAAGATCTTTGCTATGACGTAATTGTTGCAGAATACGATAAAAGCCTAGTTCTTTCAAACGTGCTTGCCGTTGTGCAGCACCAGGTTCTTCCCTCCAGACTAGGTTGCACACGCAAAAAACTGCAGCAACTTGCAATTTTACATTGCTATGCATCTACAACAGTACATAAATGTTAGATTTCTGGTAAAACTTCAATAACGTGTTATTGAAGTGCGAATTATATAAAGATCATAGAATGACAAAAACATTTTATTATTGTATTATTTAAATAAATAGAAAGAAGATGATAAATAAAGAATGAAAAAACTGAAAAAAAGGATAAAATTGTTTATTACAAACCATATAATCCATAAGTTTTTTAAGCACATCTTCATTAGCCATAATATGATCCTTCGCTCTGTTTCCATCGGCTACATTCGCTAAAATACAGAGAGCTTGTTCCTTTACATCTGCTGGATGTCTTGGGTCTTCTAAAACTAATATAACAGCTTGCATAACGTGAGCAGCATGCTCTCCCATTATACGATCTATGTGTGCTTTCGTAGAGAGCAAGTTTCGCAATAAACCTAATGTCTTCATTAAAACTGGTATATCTTGATCGGCCAGAAGACAAAAGATTTGATCTGTTCCCAAGCATTGTAAAATCTGCAATTTTACTTGCTGTTCCGCTTGAAAAGCCACGTTCATCAAAGCCCAAATTCCATTTAATCGCAACGCCGGTGTACATCGTTTTGTGAGCGAGCACAATAACTCTATCCCTCCGGATTCAAGAATCGGTTCTTTGCTTGGGCTAAATTCCAACAACAGGTTACATAAAGTACTCGAGGCAACAGTTAATAAATCAACTTCGCTTTCACCTCTACCTACACAATACAATCATATTAATTAATAGTTAAAAATTATGTTGCAAAAAATATGCAATATAAATTTTCATTGTACTTCAGCGAATTGAACTCTCGGTGTAATTAAAACGTTTTAAAGGATGAAACTTTTTTTATAAATTATATTATTTTAATAACAATTTGTACAAAAATACTATTATATTTTACCTTCCAATCCTTTGTCCGCGCCGTGTAACAACTGCATAAGTGGTCTCCAAACAGCGTGATCTTGAAATGTCGTTCGAAGTTGTTGAACGCTTCTAGAAAGAGAATGAAGGCATCTAACTGCTGCTAAACGTACGTGAGAACCCCCTGGATCCTGAAGGCCCGCTACCACTTGCTCCATAAGACTTTGTGTCTCGATAATACGTTTCCTAATATCTTCGTCATTAGCACCAAGAGACGCAAATGCCCTGAACGCAGCTTGTCGCATATCTTGCGTCAACGTTGTATCTTGTACCTAAGAATTTATGAACATTTAAAATTAACAATGACAATGTATGGAAAATAAATACGTAAATCGTTATAATATACTTGCATGCGGATGACATCGCAATAATTCTGCAAGAGTAGGAATTAAATGATTGCTAATGGAAGCTAGACGTTGCAATTCGGTATTAACTTCAGTAAGGAAAGCCAGGGTTTCGGCCGCCGCTACTCTTTCACGCGGTGGATGATCTCGATGACAAAGTCGCACCAAACAAGGCAAAGCACGGTATATAATTCTTGGATCTTTGTATAGTAAAACTCCAGTCCTGTGCATATACGTAACACATCTTGCAGCTTCAAGTTGAATTAACGAGCTTTTCTCACGACCCATTAACAGTCCTAATGCTGCAGGTACAAGCCTACCCTGCGGTGTATTGCTGGTAGTTGCCGACGCAACCATAACACATACCCTATAATTCTTGTAACACATATTTGCCAAGCATGCTAAAGCCGACAACTGAACGTCAGGTAATGGGGAATCCAACTGCATTGCTAATGTTTCTACTGCGCCTCCTTTGGCCAAAGCACTTTGCTCCTCTGTCGTCTAGGAAAAAATTTTCTTTAGCGTAAGTTTACGAATTATGCAAGAAATTGTTTGTTGTCAAAGAATTTGACTTTGTTATCTCTTTACGCACCTTGCACGCTGTTGTTAAAATTGTTGCTACACAAATTTGACAAGTGACGCATTGATTCGCTAACGATACTAATCTTGGCACTAGTGCGGGATCCTGATATATCGAGTGAACTGGTGCTGCCGGATGTTGAAATACTGTTCTCAAGCAACGAAGGCATGACTCATTCAACAGATCCGTAATTTTTGGTTTTCCTTCGAATGACGTTTCTGTGACTGGCGTGGATAATATAACCTGAAAAAGCAATGGCACTACACCAAGATCTATGAGTGCCAGGACGTGCTGGTCCGTCCCTTTGGCCAAAGAACCCAAAGTCACTGCAGCCTCGAGCCTTATATTGTCTCCAATTCTATCTGACGAATCTCCGAGAAGTTGCAATAAACGAGGCACTACACCTTGTGCTATTACAGATCCTTTCTGCCTATTGCTTCCAATCACAGAATTTTTTAGACATCTACAAACAACAAAAAAACAAACCTTTATAGAATATACTTAATGCAGTTGTTTGGTTATAAAATTGTTGGAATTAACAGAAGAAAATATGAAAAATAAAATAATTTCAATCGTATTCTAGTACTCTTCTAATACTTTGTTTAAACAGTACGTTACCGTACGTTACGGTGATTTTGAATAATGATCTTTAGTAAACAAGGTTTGGAGGTTAGATACGATTTGCACTCACATAATAGCTTCTAAGCATTTCTGTGGGTCCAGCGAGTATAGTTCGTCAATGTAACTTCTCGAGCTCTCAACATCCTACGATACAATCGGACAGTCGTTTAATTTTCAAGATCCTCCGATGACTCTACGGAAACGATATCTCCCCAAAAGCAGAAGAAAACTGCCGGCAACTTGTTTCGCCTTTACAATATTCTCCACTCACCATAAACGGTTGCATCACCGAAACCATACTTCCCTTCTCCCGGCTTTACATACAAATGGAAGTTTTCCACTCAAAATGATCCCGCAGCATATAGTTAACTGCCAACGAGAGGAAATCGTTAATTGAACTTGTTTGTTATGTGAACACTGGCTAGTCCATTTAACAGAGCTTTCACTCTGAAGTGACCTCTGGTAAAACAATGTCACCATTTACAGATATGATCATTCGCTCGCAATATTTGAAATTTCAAAATTTCAATCGTTCAAATTGTGAAAGGCGAACGAGGATTACAAAGCGTTAGAATTCCTCTTTTGTGAGTTACGTTACTGTTTAATAGTAACTGGATTAGAAATTCTCGATCATTTGTAATGTAGCAACTTTTACACCATTGGTAATCCTGAAGAAACCCGGTAACGGGTTCTGTATGTTTGTTGAGAGGAGGGACGTAACATCGAGTTGTTTGATTCTCACGGAAATAATTCCTCGTAAAACTCGTAAAAGACTCGATTAAATATGATCATGGAATCTTTGCACGAATATTTGGAAACTGTAGCGGGATATATATTTGACGATGACAAACTGGTGAGTATCTTTTTCCACGTTTCTCAATTATCCGCAACACGACGTTCAAATTTCTATTGTGTTAATAATTTCTAATATTGCTTAATCGAAAAATATATATATTATTATATATAAATATATATAATATTTTATTATAATTATTACCATTATTTTATTAATTATAGTTACATATTATATATATATATTTTTTTGGGGAAAAATATGTTAAGTGAATAAAATAACCGTAGGTAACATATAAATGGTTGAGTAAGGAATTAGAAGTTCACGTCAACGTCGCAAAGCAGATTCTATCGGAATTTTGGCAAAAGTACAAAGAGAAGAAGCAGTTCGAATGTGTGTTTCTGCTAATGGGTCATTTGCATGACAATGGTATGCGAGTCGAGATTGTAAAAGAGAAAGATCTGTCAACAGCAAAAGAAAAATACAGCAAAATTATCGCCAAGCATGTTTATAGTCTTCAAAAAACACTTCCCGAAACGCAGTTACTTGGGTTAGCCGAAGACGGGGATGTTAAGTTCAGTGGCATCAAGTGCATTGAGAATAACGAACGTAACGATGAGGAAATGCATATGTTCCGTTGGGGTGCTGTGTCAAGGGAAATCGAATCTGCTCCTCAAGAGAAAGTGCAGTCATCGGTATCAGAGGCAGCTAGTGAGAGGAAAGCAACAAGCCCAGAAGAGAAGCAGGTTGCCAAAAAGAAAAATGCTGACAGAAAAGGTTTCGACAATTTATTTGGAAAGGCTGGTAATAAACAGAAAAATTCGTCTAACGCAGATAAGGTGGAAGTGGACTCTTCCAATCATAATAAAAAAGGAACATCTAAAAATGGTAGTGCCGAGAAAAAGAAAAGTACGCAGAAAGGAGGACTGAGCAACTTTCTTGAACTGGGCAAGAATCAAACAAAAACTTCTGCAAATTCCTTGAATAAAGGCAAAAGTACAAATTCTTTGGACAAGGATAAATGTGCAAATTCCTCTGTTGCGGAGAAGGGCGCAAACTTCTTGACGAAAGAAGCTACAGAAGAAAAGGTTTTGAAAACTGATCTTAAACAGATACAGAATATGAAAGATTTTGAAGAAAAGATTTCGAAAACCGATAAACAGAAACAGAAAGCAAGAAGCAGAAAACGCAATCGGAGCAAGGAAACCAATAATGCTGTGAAAAAGCGAAAACGTATTGCAATTCAGAGTGATTCTAGCAATTCAGAGCCCTCTGACAATGAAAATGAATCAGAATTGGATTTACCACTCTCACCTGAAAGTTGTCCTGCTTTTCTAAAGAAACGTTCTGTTTCTCCGCCACAAGTTAAACATGAAAATGGGAAACGCAAAGTTTTAAAAATAGTAGACAAAACATTCGAGGAAGATGGTTTTCTTGTTACAAAAAAAGTACATGTTTACGAAAGTTGTTCTGAAGAGGAACCAGAAATTACAGAACCGAAAAATGAAAAGAAAATTGTATCTGAATCACATTCAGAAGTCAAAGGAAAAAAAAACACTAAACAGACCACTTTAATTAATTTCTTTAAGAAGTCGTAGCACATTTTATTACATTGTATTACGTGTTTTATAATTTAGGATATTTACCGAAATGCAATAATGTTTTATGATTCTATTATAATATAGAAAATACAAATAAAATTTTATATTTTACGAACAATTGACGTAAAATTTACTAAACGAAAGCAAATTTAATTTTCATTTTCAAATTATAATTATCTTCCAAGTCTAGATGAAATAAAATAAACATTTAGTTACTAATCGTTATCAGTTATCAGATATGTTATCACAAGCATGATATCAAAAGCATGCTACACCCTAAATGTGAGTAATACTGAGTATTGATTGTTTGAGTATAAACTGTGCAATTAACAATTTAATACAATGATTATTTATTTAAATGTTATTGGATTGTATCTTCTATGGACAGTACAAATTTCTACGTGCGATATATGTTCAACATGTTCATGCACAATTTCTAGTAAGTAAAATTATTTCAAAATTATTTACTGATCACATATATCGATCACTGAATGATTAAAATTATAACTTAATTATTTCTCAAGTTAATATGTGTTTTATTCATTACAGTAAATGAGGAACAAGAAATTAACTGTCATGGAAAACATTTGGCAAATAATGATATGCTTAACTTTGATTTACTAACATTAAATAATCATCAAGTTTTAAACAAACTTGTTTTATCTAAAAACAACATAGTTAATTTACCTAGGAATTTATTGAAAAAGTTACAATTTTTGAAAAATTTAGATTTATCTGAAAATATTATAGAAAAAATATATACAACAATGTTCATAGACTTGAATAGTCTCGAAAATCTAAATCTTTCCAAAAATTCACTAAAAACTTTTGATGATTCATTGCTAGAAGTACTTCCTGCATTGTTGTCATTAAATCTCAGTTACAATTATATAGATTCAATAGAGCATCTAATGAACAACACTATAACAAAGATTAATACACTTGATCTTTCTCATAACAATATATTCAGTTTACCTAAAGAATTTTCTGCATCATTGCTAAATTTACAATATTTGGATTTGTCATTTAATAAAATTCATTCTTTGGAGAATTGTAATCTAATACATTTACATTCTTTAAAAGCAATTTATATAAATAATAATTTCATTATTACGCTAGATATGCAAGCATTACCAAATACATTGATCGAGTTACACTCTGGATATAATCAAATTTCAGAAATATTATACAATTTAGTTCATATTGAAATATTAAATCTGCAACACAACAACATTTCTGCATTGCATACAAATTTAATAACAAATAATTTACAATCTCTAAATATTAGTGGAAATATGTTATCAAACTTACCAAATGTTATATCTGAAAATTTGAAAGTGTTAGACATATCTAACAATAAATTGACTTACATCCCCGAAGTAATATCTATTAAAAATTTTCCATTATTGTTTCAACTTGATGTCACTGACAATCCTATTGAAAACTTGACAATTAACTCTGACTTGAAACTAAATTTATTTGTTGCCAATAAAATAAATATGTTAAAGAATATTGAAAAAGATACATTAGCAAATTTAAGACCACCATCGAATGATTGTATTAATCTTACTATATCAAATAACAAAATGTTGACTTTCATTCATGAAGATGCTTTGAGACACATGAATTTGTGTTCAGTAAGTTTCTAAAATAATTTAGAAATACCGTTTAAAAATAAGTAAATAATTTTTTGTTATTATTAGTTAGATTTGAGTAATAATCAACTTTCCTATGTGGGACAAAAATTGATCATGCACAGCAGTAATTTTACAATATACAGTGTCAATTTACAAGGAAACCCACTTAAATGTAATTGTGCACTACAATGGATGTTAAACGATTTAGTTCCACAGCTTTATACCACCCAGCCTCGTCTTTTAGATGATTTAAGGTATATACTTTGTAAAATTATTATTAGAACTAAGTTTAATATTTTAAATTAACAAATAAATATACTAATCATTTTATTGCATTTCATTACATAAGATGTGCTTGGCCTCCGCAAATATCACATATAAGAATGGTACATTGGTACGGATGGAAGGATCAAGTATTTTGTACTAGTACATCAATTTTGAAAGAAAATTTGACAATGAATGTTGCCAGTGTAGTGACTACTGAAGTGATACATTTTGACTCGAGTACTGGTCTGCTAATTGTTGTAGGAATAGCTACAACTGTATTAACACTTTTAATAGTAGGAGGCATTGTATGGACACAAAAAGTGGCCATAAAAAGGAGAAGAATTAATAGGAAATTTTAAAGTTTATCATTATTTATTTCATATTTTATTTTATTTCATAATTTATTTTACTTATTTATTTTTTACAAATTTTTTTTAAAAGTTTCTTAAATATTCAATAAATTGATATTTTAAGAAGACAATTATCAAAGTAATTCATGTAACAACATATAACTTATATTATTTTTTAAATTGATTAAAATTAAGAACTGATTAATCGAACATTTATAAATAATAAATTTCCTGAATTAATTTATTATCATTTGTTTAAATATTAAATATCATGTGAGAGTAATAAAATTGTAAATAAACACAATTAAACATCAATATTAATACAAAAAATTAATTTAATTTCATAAAATATCATGTAATATGATTATCACATGCATGGTTTTCTTTTTCATCAAATTTAGATGTTACTAAAAAAAAATAAGAACAAATTAAATATTATTTTTAACATACAAAGTGCATATAAATTCATGTATAAGAATACATATATAGCAATATATTTATCAAAACATTAAAATAAATATATATTTTTCTAACTCACACATATAAATACATTCGTATAATTGTATATAATGTATTTTTTTTATGTATAAAAACAGCCTATTTTCGATGAAAATAATTAATTAAAACTATTTGAACGTTTCCTAAAAGTACTCTATATAATAGAAAGATTTAAAATATTACTTAATTATTCACGAATTTCAATTGTGAAACAAATTTGGCTAAATTTAAATCATATTTTAATGATCTTAAATATTGCACTACTTGCAATATTGCAATTTTAATAATATATACGTTCTAATAAAATACTTCGATGGAAGATCGATTCTCATTAATTATGAGCTGTGTTATGTTTTGCAATTGGATCAATCGGTCACAGTAAAAATTAATAATTTATTCAGATATCCTAATCTATTCCTTGATTATTTGTTAAGATGCACTGACCTAATATTGAACAATCTCCAAAATATAACTATCGCTTTGGACGTAAAGTGAGCTTTGTAATTTGCATTTATATATCGTCTATTTGCCAGTGACTAGACGTCACTTGAATCGGCGGTTTCTCCCTTAATTCGTTTAAAAAATTACATATGTTTTTATAATACCGGGGTTGACACCACGTTTCATTATGCGTACCTCCCGAAATTGAAAGTATCTTTTTACACGGACTTTTGCAATTCTTGTAAAGTTCCTGCATCATACGCGGAGGCACTAATGTATCTGCTAAACCAGAAATAAATAACGTAGGTACCATTACTGACCGTACCTTGAGGATGGACAGATACTGCAATACAAAACGATTCAATTAAATCCTCTTTTTGTGAAGAGATCAGATGCAATGAGAACTACTTTACCTTATTTTTATATAAAAAAAGAGGTAAATATTGTAAACATTTTAATCCAAAAAGTAACGCGGCCATATCGGGGATACTAGTAAAAGTATTCTCAAGTATAAGACACCAAATTCTTTGCGAATTCTCTGGCTTTGTAGCTAAATTAATAGCGACAGCACCACCTGCGAAAAGAGTGAAATACATTGAATACATATGTTCTTTATTAAACGTAACATATTCAAATCGTGTGTATACCTAATGATCTACCAAATACAATTATCTCATTCGTATTTATATCAGTTCTACTAGATAAATAATCAATTCCTGCACAAGCGTCCATGTATAAACCCTCTTCAGACGGTGAACCCTGTGACAAACCATAGCCTCTGTATTCCAACATCAAAATGTTACATTGGATGGTATGGTACAATCCAACTGCATTCTTTAACCTAAAATAATTCTACAAATTATTATCCTACATCATAAAGTAATATCACAATAATGTAAACCACTAACCTATGTCCCACATTACCAGCATTTCCATGAAGAAATAACAATGTAGGCACCTTTTTTGCTTTGTCTTCCGGCTGTGAAATGAAGAACATGTGTAACATTGTACCATCCCCTGATCTAATGTAAATGCTTTGATACGGCAAATTAAATATCGACGGTGCAGGAACATATATTCGAGAATTAGCTGGTGACTCTGGACGATATACAAGTTGATCTTCTCTGTGATATAATATACCTGCAACATATATGAATTAATATACATGTTCAACAAAACTTAATTAAAAAAAAAACATTAATAAAAGTTACCCGTAGTGGCGAAACAAAGTAGAAAGAAAGCAGAAACTCCACCGTACAACCAGTACAAAAGGAAACAGGCAAGTACGTAAGTCCCAGAGAAAGCCCAGCATCTCATAGCTATGCCTCCTAATAAACGGATGGGTTTACTGCGTGCGAGCCTCATACAAAACGACATGATTGCTACGCGGTGATCTTTCAAAAGAATCAACTGACAATCATCTAAACCACTTTTACATTCACCAAACCGTGTAACGTCATGCATATCCTCGACTTCGTCATCGTGTTCCATTGAATCAACAGCCCAGCTCCATCATAACCTAAAATTTGCATTGAGATCTGTCTCTTCGTAAATACGTCCCATTCCGTGATACTTTGGATTTGTATTGACAAACAAATGCATTTCGCTTTTCAAAGAGATTTATTAGATATATTTGTCAGATGTTACATAGCATAAAATAAAATAACACTTCTCTAAGAGGTTATGGAGTATCACAAGTTCGACCGCGAACGTGGTTCAAATGCAAACTGCATCGACAGAAGTGAAGATGCGCGTGCCAAAGTAAAAATTTACAAATCTTTTGAAGTAAACGAAGTACTTCGAAGCATGACTTCACATTCAATGAGAACACGTTTACGCACAAAATAGACTGGCGGCGCGCTCATAATTACGTTGGTACAGACGATGATATCGTAAGTTCCATCACGTGTTTTCGCAAACGTCCAATGCTGTTGTTCCGATTGCTGTTAACCAATCCTGCGTGATTAACGCTATCTTGATATCTTCGTATGATCGAGCACAACCGCCGCTGTTTGCATAAAGTTCCTCATTTATTTAAAAATTAGAAATTCTAGTGCTAGTCAAGAAGTTGCTCGTGTAACAATGGAGAAAATACTGGTCGAGCCTCGAGATGGGACCGTAGCGTCATGCTTATCTAACCTTCTTCAAACGAGTGCCGATGATGCACTCGCCAGTGGCGATACATTTAAAGTCGGTTTGTCAGGTAACGCGCTTGCTGGATAAATATTTAAAAAAAAAACGATAAAAAAAGAAAGAAGAGATTGACCACTTCAGTTTATTATTCCGTATTTACAAGATACATTTTAAGCGACGTCTGAAAATCTTTAGATACACACACATTTATAGGTTACGAATACATTTCAAAACCTTGCAATTGATGAGAGTCTTGTTTGTTTCTTAATTTTAATTTTAATAGTATGTTTCTCGTATTTATTTAATTTCTAATACCTACTTCATATCTTTTAAATTATCATTCATTTGTCGTTTAAAAGTCAGTTGCTTCACGTTGGAGTACCAAACTAATAATGAAATGTGAAATTATTTCCATCAGGGGGGTCTTTGGTACAATTGTTGGCTCAATGTTTGCCTAATATTACTACTGATTGGAGTAAATGGTATTTCTTCTTCTGTGATGAAAGAGTTGTTCCTTTTGATAGCAATGATTCTACCTATGGAGAGTATAAGTTGAAGTTAATTGGAAAAATACCAGTAACTGAAGAGCAATTTATAAAAATCGATCCCGACTTGTCTGGTAAAAATTTTCAACTTATTTCTTCTTCTTTTGTCGATGAATTTATATAACCACGCTGTCTTACTTATAGCCGAAGATGCTGCAAAAGATTATATTAAGAAGATGTCTGTGTTTTTTCCACCTGATCGTGTTCCGTGTTTTGATGTACTTCTGTTAGGACTGGGTCCAGATGGGCATACATGTTCTCTCTTCCCTGATCATAAACTTTTGAATGAAGCAAGCTTATGGGTCTGTCCTATCAATGATTCACCCAAGCCACCTCCATCTCGTATTACTCTTACTCTTCCTGTAATAAATAATGCAAAGAAATGCATATTTGCTATCACTGGATCAGGCAAGGCTGAAATTGTGAAGGTGATTATCTCATTACTGTTTCGAGGAGAGTAACTTCTAAGTTGTAAACATGTATAAAGTTGCATTTTACTGTTAATGCTTAATATCTTGCAGAGAGTTTTGCAAGATAGAGAAAATTTACCAGCTGCTCGTGTTCAACCACACAACGGAGAATTGTATTGGATCCTAGACGAAGGTGCTGCAAAGTTTGTAGAGAGAGCGTAAATAGCATTCCGTGAGATTAACTATGACATTCTGTGTTAACATCAATTCCTAATGCTCAACAAATTTCTTGAGCTTACTTTTATAGTATATATATATATATACATCTTACTTAAGATACCTTACAATGATATTTTTTTTGTAATTTATTGCTCAAAGTTGATATTTGTTTATTGTGATGTTAATATCATTTGAAATATATTAAATTTTGTTATGCATTTTAATATTAGTTTCTGATATTTTACTTGTTTCAATTTGTAAACTTTTAATTGGGTATAAAATACAATAAGGTAAAACATTTTTATGCCACATTACTAGCTCATTATTATTATCATTCAACTGCAATTTATATTTGTCATATTATCTAAATAAATTTAAAAAATTGTATAAAAGTGATATAAAAAAACGAACTTTAAGTAACATGCGAAAATGCTAAAGTAAAATGGTACATCTTACAAAAACATACAGCAATACTTGTTTTTATTTTAATATAACAAATATAAAATCGTAAAAATGTGCAATTACAAATATATTTAACGATCATGAATTTCAAAAATGAATTAATTTCAAGAGAAGTCCAAACAAAAATTTAGAAATCTAATAAACATTAAAATTAAAATCATTACAAAAAGAAATGTACATGTAAAAAAGTGAATATATTTTTATTATTTGTATCATACCATAGTATATAATAACATTTAATAATAATTTCTATTTAATTCTGTATCATAAGAGTTAAAAAATAATCAGCAAAATATTGTTTTAAATTTTTATATGATATTTTATTTGCAAAAGAAAATATCCTTCTTGATATATCTGTACAGAAGAAAATAGATAGATATATAGTATAAATGTTATATATTCATCTAATAAATTTTAAAAGACATTCTTTGGTAATTTATATAAAATTAATAAACATAGATAAATAGGTATACAGCAAAATGACTATTTTTATACAATGCTTGTATATTGTCATATGGCATATGGAATTAATATCGTTGATGTTTGTATATAGTTTGAGGCAGGAATATCATTTGTAACATGTACTTAATAGATAACATTTGCTATCAGTCAAATTCAGTAATCAGTATTAATTACTTAGGAACTGAAGTTTTTGCAATAATTTAATAAATTATCTTTATTTTTTTACAAAAATCTTATGTGTACAATGGATATCAAACCATGAAAAGAACTAAAAAAAAAAAAAAAATTCACATTTCTTTTACAAGATCCAATTGTCAGTTTCGTCGTAATATATATCAACTCCGTAAAACGTTTTAATTTCACGTCAAATTATTTTTTTTATAATCCTAAATTCATATGAATTATGAAGAATTTTACTTAAGAACAAAACGAACATTCTATTGGCCTAAAAAGTAATCGAAAATATTCAGTTAAATATTTCTATACAATATATTTAATTTAAATGCTAAAATTACCCTGATAAAATGGATTTTATAATTTTTAACTTCATTACATTTCGTCTTTTGTATTAAAAATGCGATTGAAAAAGTAAAAGGGTGTCTTTGATTTTTAAGAATACATATAAGAACAATATCTAACGCTCCGAAATTGAATTGCAAAACTATTATTCTTTATCATAATCACTCAACACTCACAATTATTTTTATGATTACTTTGAAGAAAGAAGTAAACAGGCACGAATATAATGTTATATCGTGATGCACTTCTTTGGAATCTAAATATACATATTTATAATACATACAATATATTATATATAACTTGTTTACAAGATTCATTAGTTAGAGAATTATGTTAAAACAATGCACGTAACAAATGTAATATCGAGAATAGAACATCGCTCATGGAACAAGTTTAACACATAAATTATAAGTGTGCAGTGTCTGCAATAACTCATCGCATAACACCTTGAATATTGAATATTATTATTATTATTACTATTAGTATTGTTATCATCATTATTATTATTAAAAATACTGGAAGAATTACAATAAAAATTAAACAAATTGTTTTTAAATTGATAGGATGTTATGCATTGAATTATATTTCCAATTTAGCTTATAACCATACATATCACAGTAATAATATAACTCGATTCTTCTATTTTCAGAATATGTAACATTACGTAATGTATTAAGTAATACATTCCTTTATATTTTCATAAAATTACATTTTCATATGTAAATTACCTAACTTTCAAATCGTACGAAGAATTTTTTTTCTTCTTGCTTAACTATAACTATCAGCTTTTTTATTACCTTCGTTTCCTTCCCGCTGAAAAACTGAAAAACTGAAATTATAACATAATACTTTTTTCTTCTTCTAATGGTCTTTGTACTATCATTTCTATTTTGAAATTATGAATCTACATTTTCGTTCTTCTTCAAGGAAGCAAAATATGAGTGTAAGTCACAATAAATACAATTAAACTAATTTATACACTCCTTGCGTTTACTCCTTCGAAGGTTAATTAAAATTCCTCATGCTGGCCATTTATTATTATATTCATTTCCTTATATGAAAATTTGTTATAAATATGTTCTATATGTTCAATAGTATGATACACTTGAAAAATAGAATGGCAAATGTTTAAATAATCGTAGAAGCTTCGAGTTAACAATAAATAAGCGATATTACATATAATAAAAGGCAGGATATGCCGAATTGCTTAATATAGTAACCAACGACTGACTTGTTTGAATATCTTATGACGTAGTTAAAGAATAATTTAGTTAAATTAATATCACCTAAAATAAATAATCATCACGTCATATTTACACCCAAAAAATCCCTGACGGTTTCATATACTATGTAACTAATCGACACGGCTGGTGCCACCTAAATAAAACAAATAAAAACAATGATATATAACTTATGACCGTCGAAAATCAATCATTTGAAATTCATTTTAAATCGTACATAAATTATTGCATACCTTTAAAAAGTTCGGAGTTAAACCTCTGTACAAACCGCGAATCCCTTCGTTCTTAATAATATTCTTAAAAACAGCAACCATAGTATTAGGCTGTTCTTGCGATACGTCTGCCTGTAACCGCGTTCTGACTAGTGCTAATGGATACGAGCACACTTGGCCGGCTGTGCTCGAAGCTGTTCCACATAATAATAAAATCCAAAAGGGTGGCTGTTCATTTTTGTCATGTGTTTGTAAATACCTGTTCTTCAAAGTCTGTAACCAAAAAAAAAGAAAATAATTATTAACGTTGAATGGGGATTGTTCATTGGTGACTGGCGATGCTGATATTAATAAAAACGCATAATTCAAATAAATGACAATTCTTCAAAAATGGTCGATATTATCATCATTGTTAAAATAATACAAAGAAAGTAATAGTTTTATTAATAATCATGTGCATGTTATATATATGCGCATGTTGCAATATATGGTTTTAAAATACAGCAAACAAAGAACAAGAGAACTAGTGCAACCTGCACAGTACGTGGCAACTTTTTTTATACAATTTCTTATATTTGTTCTGCCTATCTCTTTAGCACTTTTTTCATAATATATCTTACACAATAAATAAAATACAACGCGTAACAGCAGTCATCATAATATATCTTACACAATAAATAAAATACACGCGTTACAGCAGTCATCATCCAATTAAAATAAATGCATAAATTAATGATAATAAGACAGTTCGATTTATTTCTTATGAATAATATTTTACAGCAATATGCATTGCATAACGAAAAAATTCATTCCTTGCGCCTTGGGTAAATTGTGTACGGCATTCGATGATATTTCAAGTTTTAAAATTTAAGGCATCATAATTTTTATCTTGTACTTACTTCGTACACAGCCAAGTCGATACCAGCGTACGGAATTATTCCCATTAAATTAGGAACATAGCCTCTATAAAAAGATTTCCAACCGCCTTGCTTATATATCTTCCTTGTTGCGTCTATTAAGCCTGAATACTCTCCCGTTTTCCTCAGTGCGAATCTAGTTTTAAGCACCTGCAATATATCACGAACAATATCACTACAAAATAATAAATATGTTACATCACTATTAGGATACACAATAATTTCATACCTCAAGTGGATATATGGCTGACTGACTGATCCCTCCGGCTAAAGAACCAGCCATCAATCGTTCATAAAGTCCAAGCTCTCTCACGTCGTCTCCTTTAATCGTTCTTTTAATTTGCTCGTAAGCCATGAATTTCAGCGCGCTCTCTGGTGCAATTTTAAGTACGTTTATACCATTTCCTCTCCACAGACTAATATAGCCACCCTCGCGCAGCATATACCTGAAGCAACTTTTGATTTTGCAGTGTTGCGTTCCATGAACCTGAAAGCATTCTTCTTCGTAAAGCAAACAGAGAGCTGAATTCACTTAACTGTGACTTCAATATTTAATACATATTTAATATTTTAATCCTATTATTTATCAAACTCTAATATCTACAATGGCTCAACGAAGTATGTTTATATAGCGCATTTAGATGATACAGAACAATTACAATTACAATTCATTATTATATTGTCAAAATTTGAAACCAGTTTGAAAACGTTATAGAAATTATAATGTATTTATTGTACATGGTCTCATTGAATATCAAGGTTTATTGATATAACAGACAATTAACTACTCAAACGTTCTTCTGGTATCTACTTGCATCAAATAATCTCATAATACCCAGATACATCTTCAAATTTGTTTCAGACTTTGCCAATTTCATTTCATTACAATATTAATGAAATTTTAAAGACTTTATGTCTGTCATAAGACAGAGATAACATATGATAATACAGAGATAAATGTATGTGTACACATGTCCAAATACTTTTATGAGCTATACGTATGTACTTGTGTGTATCTTCTATTTTTTCCTCTTTCTGATTTTTTTCAATCTACTTCGTTAATTAATTCTTCTTCTAGTCTTCTGTAAATTTAACAAATTACATTGCATTCAATCAAATAACTTGTGTTTCCTCATTTAACTTTACAAAAACGCTTCTCTGTGGTACTGTTTGGTACAATGAAAAACTTTTATCGAGTGACTTTTTTTCTATTGTAAACTCACTTGTAGATAAACCTTGGCACGATCCAGAGGCGCGGTACATGTGCGTGATACACCACCTGCTACACCACCAGACACCAAATGCCGCCACCACATTCCAGAAACCATTTCACCAGTTGTGAAGTCCTCCGGAACACCGATATCCTCCCCAATATCCATATACTGAAAAAGAAAAAAATAATTAATGTAATTATTACACCTTATTTTTTTCCCCCCTACAAATAAATATTCCAATCGATGTACAAACCGAAAATGAACCTCCACTTTGCATATTGAAAGGAACTGTACCGCGAAAACACGGTTTTAACTTCGATAAATCGTGCATGATTATTTGATTAACGATTAACCTTTTATCCGCCATATTTTGTGACACTTGTAACAGTTACATGTAAATATATGTATTTCTTATGGTTGCCAAAAGACGCTGAAAATCCCTTGACAACTCGTAACTTTGTCGTCAGTATCTTTGATCTAAGTATATATATTCAGGGTGTTTCTATTACATTAAATCGTGAATTTAAAACCATAGAAAATAGATAATAATTCTATTAAACAAATATATATGTAGTTTCGAGTATTGTGTCATGTAAATAGTACATACATATTATGCACATGAAGTGAAGACATTGTAAATTTTTAAATCACTCCTATTTTCCCAAATATATACGTACTACTTCACGATGCAAATTTTGCACTTTAAGTTACGAAAGTTTTATTATTCATCTTCAGTTTTAAACTTACGATTCAGCCCAATTAGATATTTAAAATAATTATTGAATAATATACTGAATACTTAATTAATTTCAAATTTATTATTAATTTTAATTAATTAATATTTTAAAAAATTTTTAAAACTCATTTAAAAAAATAATCTGTATCCTAATGCATTTCGAGCCAATCATCTGCTCTTTCTATCGGCGCGTCGCGGTAAAATACACATATCTGACTATATTTCGCTGGTAGTTCGAGTACAACAGGTCAGATAATTCTTGAACTCTGATCAGCAATGTACTTTTCAGACATAGGCGGCTTTTTCAACTGTTTTTTATCAGTCCCATACGTTACATCATATTTTGCAATTAACATCATTTTTCATACAATTCATAAATTCTACATAATCTGTGTCTTCTACGTAATGCAAGAGAATTTTTGTTTAAAAAAATCATTTCCAACGATTACGAGGCACCATATAAGTACATAGATATTTGAAGAGCAGCCCGACATGAAAAATCGAAAGTTTTAGACAATCCTGTAGTGAAAGTTATGCAAATTAGAGACTGCCTTTCGTGTGATGTTCAAAAATTTCTGATAACTTCCAGCGATACCTCTCTTCGTTGGATCTCTGGTCTAAAATACAAATTTTAGACCACAAATGAAACGAAGAAGGGAAGAACATTTAGCAGTTTTGTAGACATGTTAACGATCCAGGTAATCAACCTCAAACGCATTTTACCGCAAATAGCTAATTGCATAATAAGTTAGTAAATCTTTTGGACAAACAGATGCTCGTTATTAACTTGACATCTACGTTATTTATTTTTTTAAATGTCCTTGGATTAGAAATGGACAAAGTCATGGACATAACATTTATATACATTTTTGCTCTTCTGTTTATCTGAGAACATCAAAATATTTCGAAAAGCGTGAACAACACGAAAGCACATCTCAAACGAAAGTTGTAGAATATAGAGCACGAGTAGTGATATGTGTTTGACCTTGAGGTAACCACGAAGCATCGGTTTATGTTAAAATTCTTAAGTGAATTCCTGCATTTTGTTACAACATATTCTAATGCTTGATATCCGGGCTTTTCGAAGACACTATCTATACATGTATTTTTCATAAGACGTGTGTTGTTGAGTTATTACCTTTCAAAACGTGCCTCGGTACCGGATTAGCATTACCCGGTCTGCTCGGTCGAACTTTGTATATCACGATGATCCCAAAAAGAGCAAATTTTCTGTGTGTACACATGCATGTATGCGTGTAAATTGTTCAGTTTAATTATTTATTAATAATTATTTATATTTATTTATATATTTATATTTATAATTATATCATAGAACGTTAAAGAGAATGGAAGGTTGCATTCATTTCGATGGATACATTCAAGAAAAAAGACGAAGAACCACTACGATGTGCAAAGTTCGATTGGGCAACGGTTGTACGTGTGCACGTCAGGGAAATGCTAATGCCGACGTCACGTTTTTTAAAAGATAATAATTCATCGATATTTTATGAAAATTATTTGTATAGACTGAAGAGATATAAAAATATGCTATAAACAATATAGCGATCCATTTAAAAATTCCAACACAGTTGCTACACAAGGTCATGCACGCGCTCCTCTGTATCCTACAACTTTTGTCAAAAACATTTTTTCGTATCATCCATACTTCTCGGAATATTTTGTTGTACTTGAATAGACTAAATATATACTAAACCCGCGTCTTATTTATTTGCACATAAGTACTTATATTTTAAATAATTATTAAGTACTTTTTTTATACATAAGTATTTATATTTTATAGAAGTACTTATGTTTTAAACGTATAAGTGACCATAGACGAAAATATACGACAAAGTCATTCTTCTCGATGGAACAGCAAAATTACCTGTGTAACAATAAAAAGTTTAGACTTTATTTTCACCTTGCGGAAAATTACGTTTAAAAAGAAAAAAAAAAAAAGAAAAAATATACTGTAAAAGAACCTTGACGCAGTCAGGTTTCACTGAATTAGATTTCGACCTTGCGCATCGACCTTTTAATTGATTACACAAGCAGCTATTATCGATACTTTGTGCAAAAGCGTTACGTGCCTATTAATCGCGAATTTATTCGCGCGAAATATCGAATGATTGGTGAAACTCTATGATCAATTTTCCGACTGCCGCAGTTCACTCGAAAAAAAAAAGAAAAAAAAGAAAAAGATACATTTCCATTGAATCTCTCGAGCAATGCTCTAGATTTATTCCAGTTTATTTCAGTATAAAGAGCTGTGTCAATGCTCGAGGTTGGGATGCGATGGAATCCGATAGAAACAAACGGAGAGGCCATCTTTGTGTATTGCGAGAATCAGTCGTTCTCGGGATCGTTGGGTCGACTGCGAGAAACGACTAAAGTAAATCGCGACGAGTATCGATCGTAGATACTTAACTTTACGTGAAACTGAAGTACGATATCTGTATCGATATCTACGCTGTCCATCGTGGAACGACAGCTCTTTGTACTTTTTTTTTCGCAACGGCGAGGAATTCACGTGAAAACTGAATAAATCTAAAGAACGACTGAAGGGAACGAAGAAGTATGCAGCTTTCTGCGATTAAGCCGGGCCAGAAGCCAAAAAGTAATTTGGTATCTCGCCCAGCCCTCGCTTCAAAATCTACGATTTGACCATTGTTCTTCTTCTAACGTGAGAACACCTTAATCACGTGACTGACCGCTAATTTTGAATTTGGCTAAACGGAAGGACCAAACTTTCGAACTGAATAAATTAACACAGCAATTTTAGAACAGAGCAATTAATCAACCAGCGGCAGTTCTTGACTATTTTTGAACATGTAAAATACCAATGATGCTTGACGATGTTAATTAATGCACCTTTTGTTACTTTTTATTCAAATTAGCTTTAAGCTGAAACAATAAATTACAGTGAAGAGCGCACATAACGATGAAAGCTAGAACATAAAACACCGCGTATTGCTTTTTTTTTTTGTACTTTACGTACGAGTACCCAATAAAATTGTTTATGTTAAAATTTTACACATGTGTTCAGTTTTTGTTCATCACTATGTATGTTATGTGCGTTCTTTTAAAATTGACATCAGGATTTGAAACATATATTAAAAAAAACTATAATATGCGATTGTAAATACGATATAAAATTATAATGTGCAATACAAGTGTTTGCGTACCAAAAATTATACTGATCGTGCGATATAAATAATACGAATAAAAATCTTTTATTTAGATTTTGATTAAAAGTAACATGCGACATCTTTGTACAAAGGTCGCTTATTGTTAGTATTAGATTTAAAAAAAATTCAGAATTATTATGGTTCTTAAGAAATTAAAATTTTTGCAAGATAAGAACGAACCGCCGGTTCGATAATCACGTGGATCTCGTATTAATCTAGATACGTTAAGAAGCTTTGATTAAAATGACATTCTGATAAGTCTATCAATCGCGATTAAATATTTAACATTTCTGTTCTTTTGACTTTTGAAACTATTCGTCTGCCCTTACAAAAGAATATTGATATTTTTTCCATACGTATTTTAAATCGTATAGAAGCTTCCATGTTTTTATATTAAAACTGAAAGCATGTCTGATATTTTTCTATATCAGAACGTAATAGCGAAGATAGTGAAATGCGCAAAATACGTAGGCGTACTTTAAATCGTAAAATACAAATGAAAATGATGGCGGTTAGAACTTACGGGAAAATCGATATCAGAACTCAAGTGTCAGGTAACAATCGCCTGGTCACGGGTTACAGTAAGTTAAGTAGTTACTTTATATTAAATTATCACGTATATTTGTTTCAGAAATGTATAGCAATTATTTTGCTGCACTGCCGTTTCTGTATAATTTTTTCCAACATCCCCTGCTTCAATGGATTAAAATATTAAATGTAAAGGTTTTGTCAACTTCTATACAAATACATATATAATAAAATTATATAACATATATAAAAATAAAAATTTTACACAAATATAAATCCACAATGATGAAAATTTGAAAACTTTTCTAGAAATAATCTGTTTTATTTGCATTATATATATACATGAACGTTGTACTCTATTAATTATACAATACTCCTACCCAAATATCTTCCAAAATATATCTTCATTTCTGACAATCAGTACTTTACATAAAATAAAAAGAGCAAATATTCATAGATAGCAATACCATAATTTAATTAAAAATTTTATTATATATGTAATTTCTAATACTTAAAAAAAATTTCGGTCTTAAAATGATCCCACAATCCATGATCTACAAATCAACTATCATTTGTTTGCCTATTTTGCTTAAAGATCATTATGAAATTTTCTGTTGAACACATTAAAAGTATCAACTATGAGCAAGTTCTCACGTAAAGTCCAGTTCGAAGTCTCAAAGGTTACAGAACAATGTAGAATGGATGCAAAATGATTTAGAATGAATCGTAGAAGGGAAAGGATTTCTATTCATGATAAAATGTAATTTCATTTGCATACTATATATATACATAAGTCGTTGTCCATTTTGACAACGATTATCGTTTACCGCTGTACCATTTATCAATGCTAACTACTTCCTATTTAAATATCCTAATAGATCGCATTAATCGATCTACATCTTGTTTCGCGATATACGTCGATAACTCAAGGTACAAAACGAATCTTCTTATTAAAGGGTGCTTCTCGAAATTCCCAATTAATTCCCAACGAAATTTACTCGAGAGATACATTTCGAAAGAAATGCTTGCTTTCTCCACCACGTTAACCACGTGACATTTTCAGACATAACCTGTAAGCGGCCGCATAACCTCTTTCATCAGACATTGATATTCGTATTTCTTGAACTATCCATTTGCCTATTTCAAAAAGTAATTTTATCGTTGTTCCTAAGGTTCTCAAGTTTCATAAATCTAATTCTAGCGAAATAGTGAAAGTTAATCGATACGATCTTGAAACAAGGCCTTTAATTCCCTTTCCCTTACCGTAGAAGTACATTTGCCGTTCGCGACGAATTGAAACCGTAACGAAAATTCTTAACCACAAGTTAATTGGCTTTGTTGTTTCTTTTGTTCCTTACAAATGATTAATAGGTTATTACCGCGGAGAGAGAGAGGGGGGAGAGAGAGAGAGAGAGAAAGAGAGTCACTTACCCTTTGCAACTCATAATAATTTTGAAGAAATTCCTCACAGACTAAACAGGTAGATGAAATGCAATCGTGTTTCAAAAGTCCTGGATGTTTTATTGTGTACATTATTCCAAGAATGTGATTAAAGTCGCATTCACTGAACGATACTTTCTCTCTCCTTTGTGAGAAGGCCGAAGAATCGAGTTAAATCCCGATCCGTACGTACACGAATTCAACTGATTGGAGAGGACGCGTAACGAACGCACCGAACAGAAGTGAAAATATAAATAATGCCGGGCAAAACTTATCAAGCAAAACGCACAGGGAGAATTAAGTAAAACGAGCCTCGCCATTCATCAGCGATTCGAGAGCTCGGAGTCCGATCTCAAGACTGAGGAGCGTCAAGCGCCGAGGAACGCAACGTGGGAATTGAAATAATGATAACGTACGTCTTGATCAAGGAAGCTCCCCACTACCTTCTTACCAGTATCTACAGTATGTATCTCACGTTACTTAAAACATTTTCAATGTCTATCGTAAACCGGTTTTACGACAACCAATATTAATTTATCGAAAAAACGATTATTCAAACTGACGTTTTATTAACTTGTTAATCACGTGAAAATATGAAAGCCACGGGAGAGACACATGTCAAGTCATATGAGAGCAAGTTCAAAATTCAATATTTTGTCAATCAATCGCTTGATATCATTAAGACTGACTTTTTATTAAATTCTCTTTCTATTCAGAAGTACTTGCATCGAATATCTCGATTAAAAAAGGTACTAATATATATTTTAAATATTAAGTATGCCAATCTAATCGTAAAATTTCGAAAATTGATTATATTTTTCGTATCATATTTTTTTTTATATTATACATTGTATATTTCTCTTATAACTTTTATATGGAATAAATGTTAACTTTTAGAATCTAAAATAATTCATGGGATACTGATAACTTTACTGCAATTATTCATTTTTTACGACAACGATTGTATTTTAATTGGTGCGTTGGCACATTTGAGAAGAACGTGTAACCATGTGGCCTATTTTCGCGTGAAAGTTAGCTATTCTGGCACGAAAATTGACTGCCATAAGTGGCAAGCCAACTCGCTATTATGTGTATACAGTTATACCATCGGTCAAAGAAATATTTTAGTAAATTTCCTTATATAAAATGATTACAAAACGAATTGACATATAATCTTATTTTCTTAAATTCCTCTTTTTATTAGATATCTATTTGTAATTTTGTACATCACACTATTGAATCACATGAAATTTACTGTACTCGGATTTAATTGATTTTTATTGTTATATAACAAATATAATGATGTGTCAATACTTTTTGTAGTCACTGTGTGCATGAAAATTTGTAGCCACTACAAGTGTAAAAATTCCTGAATAGAGAGAGTATGAAAAAGTGAAACTGCTTGCGTCAGATTGGTTCCTAGAGAACATTTGAAATTGACAATAAGTTGCACGTTTGCAAACCATATGCAGACTGAAACAGTTTCAAATATAGGACAGGTGCATTACGGAAATACGCATGTGAATAATGAAATGAGTCATCGTCTTAACAGGGGTCTGATCGGTGGATTTTTAAGCAATTTTTTTACTTCCGCTGTCGGAGAAAATTGAATATATTCCAACGTGCGCTAAAAAATTGAATTTTGAAAACATATGCAAACACTATAACATACATTCGGCAAATATAAATAAAAAAACAAAGCTAATTCATGACGTTCAAGATATTTTACTATCTTTCAAAATTCGTACACATTTAAAATCTGATGCATAATATTAATATCGAAATCATTTAGCAATAAATTGCCGTCTGCAAATTGTCTATAGACAATGACCTCGCGTAACGAATCATTGTGTGTATATATGTATACGGCTGACGAAACATTGCGAAATATTTCACCACTCTGAGAATTTCTGCCACTTACGGTTAAGTACAAAAAACAAAAATGACAGGAAACAATGATAATTCTCCTGAAATATTAAGCCTCGATAACCTTTGATCTAATTTATTGTTTACAAATAACAACAAAATATTGACTTCTATCTGTTTTTTGTTCTTGATCGTTCTGACGTTCTTTTAAACAGTAATCCCGCGTTTCGTGTATACTGTTTATAACAATTACACAAATTAGGTTGTTACTTCAAATTCTTATCATTAATAAACCTCGGTACGGCCGAGTGTCTCAGACAAGAATCTTGTAACGCAAAACAATTGCAAAATGAAATTAAGAAACACCTAATATTTGAACCTCTTGCGCTAGTAACTGGTTCACGGACTATGAGTGACCAAATATATATAATAATTCGTCTTCTTTTTGAATTCATCAGTACATCACTGGATAGAAATTACCAAGAAGTAATAAATTTATTCGTCATTCAAGCATCATTAAACGTCGAGCATTATTGCATCACGTTATTCAATGGTTTCTCTTCTATCAGATGAAAGCATAAAAAAGAGAAAAATCGATATGAAGTTCCAGCTAATATTTTTATTTCAACATTCTCACTGTTATAAGATTCTGTCTCAAAGATTTTAGTTCCATCTTCGTGAAACATCATTAGTTTCTTTATTCCATCCCATATATTCTGTGCTGGTGGTAAAATACAGTGCCGTATAAGATTAGGGCGCATGTGCAAAAAAAAAGAAAAGAAAAGAAAAGGACATGGTCCGACTGAACAACGCATGCGTGACAAAATGAAGTCAGAGAAATGTGGTAGAAGCAGCTGGAAGGCTACCAAGGTCATTTTGAATGACAATCGCTACGTCACACCTCCGGTCGAGCCTTCTCTGTCGACGAATCAAAGGCCTGAATCGACACAATCATTTTCCCATACACGTAAGCGCGTACGAACACACGCAATACACGCATGTACGCGCGCGAGTTCATCGTACAATTAGGTAAATAGAGTAGTAGACGGTCTCAGAATTATTTGCGTTACTACTGCAATCGATGTTTCGACAAATGTAAAGCAATTCTATGCCAATTAATAATAGACATAACTTGGATTAGAAACGAGTCAAAGAATAATAATGAAATAATACACAGCGATTTTTGATATGTATTAGTTACTTACGTTGGTGTGATGCCAGTATTCAATAAGACCCAGAAGATCAGTACTCGGTGCATAAAGCAAAAAATCTCGCCACTCGTTGAAACTTATAGTGAGACTTCCATCTTTGTCCATTCTAGAATACGATATTATGGAATTATATTTGATTTTTTGCACTTGTATCAATTAAAAGAATTTCAATACCTGATATGAAAATAAAACATTGAAGTAGTGAGATTTATCATGGATTTAACTCACCGCTGCAACAATTTCTTTGCTTCGTTGTAATCCATCTTTATTCCCAATTCTTCGAATGCTTTTATTAATTCCTCTAGATCGATTTTACCTGTAAAAATGAATCTTGATTATTATACGGTAAAGATTAATAATTCTATCAATGAAATACTAACAAGTAAACGAAAAAACGAACAAGTAATGATTATGAATTTGTAAGCTGCGAATTGTTTGTTTGACACTGATAATGAGTAAATTTAAAATTGTCAACTATATAAAATCATAGAAACTTGTTATTCATACAAAGCGATTTCTTATCCACTAATAACATATTTTTTATGAAATTTCATTCGGATATTATATATTTGTTAGATATTATATATTTGTTAAAATTTAATTTTGAAACAAATTTTTTTTCATTGGCGTTACTTTATTTGATGAATTTTTGTTCTTTTAAAGATTCAGATCAAAAATCAGAATTCAGATCACGTTATGATTAATAGAAAATTTTACCAAAAATGGAATAAATATCATACAAAAGAGTATTTTATCTCATTTAATTATTTTTACGTTCAGATAACATCTAATTGTAGTAGAATATATTTCATTAAAATAGTATCTAAACATCAATGAATAAGAAATTACTTCAAATAAAATTATCTTGGAAAATCGTCAGAGAACGTAAACACTTTCGTGTTTTCTATTATATAGTGAATAATGAACATTTTTTCGTACATCTACTGACCATCCTTATTCTTGTCGAGATGAGAGAATTGTAGGCGCAGATTTTTCTCGTGTTCGCGTACATAGTGTATAAATTCGGCAAGTGTAATGTCGCCGCTCTTAGTACTGTCAGAACTGGCCAAAAATTTCTGAAAAAAAAAAGAGAAACATTTAAGTTATATAAAATTCATTTAAGAAATTAACACACGTATATACGTGCAACATAATGGCTTCTTTGAATTTTTATAAAAACGAAAAAATATTTTGTTACAGTAATTTTTATGGATCAATAAAAGAGATTTATTTCGGAACGTTAGGATAGCATTTTTCCGTTGAAGCTTTAAAAAAACACTATAAACTGGGTATTAACCTTGATGAAACCATGTAAATTGTATTAATTGTATAACTACAAACTGCAGAGTGAATATACCTCGTTCGGCTTCGAGAATATCAATGACAACCTTCCTTAAATTAAATAAAATCGTACGAACATCTTAAATCATTTCTGTTGCAATAAATTCAAGGTCGTTACTATGTAGATTAATTAGAATAAAAATTAAATGAGAAATATATATTGTTCAATAATGTATTAAACAACTGAAAGATGTCATGTAACGAGTAAAGTTCAAGATTTCAAAGTTCATGATAAACTTTACTCGTATTATGTCAGATCTCCCACATAAACTATTTTACACTATTATTTTATAATATAACTATTGCAACTATTATTTTATGATAAATATATTTATGGCTTGTATTTTTTAAAAATATTATTTATTATATTTTGTACAATATACTCAAATATAATTTCTCCAAAATTAGTAAACATTCGATAAATAAAATTTTTAAAATCATTAGAAATTAAAATGGAATACTTACATGTATCGTGCTTTCTCTATTAGAAATCAAACTTTTTACGCGATGTCTACGATTAAACGCGTTCAATGAAATCATATAGCTTTTTGAAAGCTTTCATAATATATTGTCCTTCATAAAGTATTGTCTCAAAAAACATCGTATATATAAGAAACGACTTTTACTTGATAGTTGAAAGTTGCATGCATGCATATCCGATCCAAATTCGATCGTATATTACGAGTGACATTCATTAATTTTAAGTGAACTGCATACATACTGTATTGCCTCGCTAGTTGGCCACATTGGGTTGAGACTAAATCTGGCCAACTAGTAAAGAAAATCTATATCAAAAATTTTAGAGAAATGAAACGAATAGAGCGAGACAATGATACTTCTACGTGAAAACAATCAAATATCGAGACTCGTTCAGTTATAGCAGCAGTGTCACGTTAACTGACCATTGCTATCCCCCACCAATTTTTAAAACTGCCTTCGTAAACGTTGCATTTGCAAGACAAACACGCGTGTGTCAGTTGATCTCACGTACATTCAACAGAAAAGAGAGAATACGTACTTGAAACTTCCTATAAATACACATTTCACGATAGCTGGCCAGGCAAGGTTCCGATTCATGGTCAGTTAACGAAAACGCTATTGCAACGCCAGAACTCCGCTCTATGAAAAAGACGGTGGGGATAGCGATGTCCAGTTAACAAGGCATTAGCAAGGTAACTGGTTCCAGCCAGCCAATTAGCAAAGCAGTACTCTACATAAAATATATATTTGATATAAAAATCCTTAATCGGAAGCTATCTTTGAAAATGTTTTAAAAATACAATGCCACGTATGTACGTGAATGTGAGTTTTTCTACTCGATACTCGAATGTCGCATGCATCTTCTGCATTATGCAGAGTTCGATCGTACTATGCAGCGCGAGCACGAAATATGAATTAACAGGATTGTACACGTACCTCCGCGTAATATTTATCGACACCAACATTACGAAGTGCCTTCGACAGATCTTTCACGTCGATTCTTCCATTTCCATCGAGGTCTAGTTTCTGAAATATCTTTTCAAACCTCTTCTCGTCCTCTGCCGGCAACTCGTGCAGATAGTGCGGTGGCATAACGCCATGCACCGCGCTCCCTCGACCCTCGGGCATTATGTCCGTGTACTTTCTGTATTACAGGATATCAAATCCCTTTCCGATATCTATCCACGTTGACGTTGTCACACGCTCTCCTCTTGCTTCTCTTACTTCTCATGCGTATACGTTTCTCCAATTACTCGTAGATCCTTAATACGATTACTGCACGAGGCGTTTCGATCGTTACACATGCCTACGATTGAATTCATAGCTGCGTATGCACGTGGTGGGCTACGAAACGGTAGACATCGATTTTCCAACACTTGCGGCTTTCTGCAATGCGCTCCTACGTGTTTATTGTGTCGTCAAGTCAAGCAATGCCTTTCGAAGCGTGAAACTGGACAACGTACGTAGAAAAGGGATCTTGGACTTTCACACTTCTTGCCTGTCAAGTGAATTGGCCGTACGTTCACAAGCAGATTGATCGTACATTCACTGTGCAAAGTGATATCATATCACCTTCCCCGCGTTCGTTACCGAACAATTGTCTACGCACAACTAAGCCCGATGCCTGCTGGAACATCCTGCGTATTCAGTACTCAGAGATGCCATCTGGTGGTTAGTTTTAGGAATTTCTTTCACGGCACTTCGATCAAGCAAGGTGAGCGCGCGGATATTTGAACATCTGCCCCCGAGATAGTTCCGAGATTCCGCGATATTGTTCATTTCAATGGATAGGAATTACATGTCACGGCGATAAATTAACGAAAGGTTCACATTCATATGTTGAATAGATAAATATATTACACTCTCACTTATACAGTACACTTTTTTTTAGAAAATACATCAAACTTTTATGAATGTCATACACGATACAAAATGTTTGAAGAACACCTCAATGCGGCGTTATACATTTAAACAAGTGTTTCTCTATTATCGAAATATTCGTGTTCGAAGTTCTTGTATATTTACACTGACTGAAAAGGAAAAAAAAATTCAAAATTGATGTTTTCAAGCGTTTCTTAAAGTACCTCGCAACAGAAGGGGCGAATCGGATCTATGATTTATGTCTATATAAATGCAGCAATACGACACGAAACGGTATAATATAACTTTTATTCATTTCATTTTGAAGTGATCAGAACGAAATCAGGGTAGTAAATATTACTGTGATTGTATCACATATGTATATTATAATACGACTTTTTCCATAGTTATTTATTTTAGAAAAATACATTAAAAATGCCAGACTAACAGTCACGTTAAACACAATAGGCAGCACGTAATGCTATCAAGTATATCAACACCTTTTATGTAAATTCAATATAAAATAAACGCTACAGAATTTCTACTTTAGTTCACGCAAATGATACCCCGACAAAGTAATCTCCAATTGTAATAAAATGCCGAAATGCACATGCACGCATTGCCCATTGTGTTTACAACTAATGTAACAAAAGAAATCTTACACTCGGGGAATTAATTTAACGTAAGTGTCACAAAAGTACTATTAGTACTGCTAAGTGCCAAGTGCTCGCTGACTATATGCATTATATACCGATATGTATATAATTATTATTGTTTCATAATGTTCAAACAAAGAACGTTAATATAGATTGTATGTGGCTTTCATACCATTAACATAGGTACGTGTGTATTATTATACACATAGTGACATGTTTAACATGCAATTAATCTGAAGCTTGCACAAACAGTATTGTTGCGCTTATTACTTCCCAGTGTACACAGCCCTCTTCGCTTTTTATTCTCTATATTTATTTAACGACTCGTACTACGAATAAAAACAAAAAAATAAGAGAAGAAAGAAAAAGAAATTGAAAGGCAACATCATTTGTAAAAAGCGGATAGTCGCTGGATAGTTGATTATAATTCCTTTAAACAACTCAAGGTTTTCAAAGTACTTCAATTGTTTTGTGTAAAGGAATTACATGAAATATCAAACGGCAATTTAAAACTTTTGTGGAAGTAATAATAATTTTAAAAAGATTTTATATATGTGTATATATATATATATATATATATATATATATATATATATATATATATATATATATACTTTGTGTCTGAACAAACTGTGAAAATGGTGCACATTTACAGAAAAGAACCTTTAATCTTTTCACATACATCTCTACTTTAGAGAATGCTTAAAGATCTGACTTAAAATCAACGAAATTTGATTTCTACAACTATATAATATACAATGTAGAAAAGATTCTCCGTTTAACAAGTACTTTGATGTAAAAAGTATAGATTTTGTATATTATTTGTTGCATTCAGGATGAGAAGTTACATGATGGCTCCTTTCTGCAATATTATCACACATTTTCTTTAATCGTTTAATTTTATGTTACGATGTTGAAATATTATCTTACGGCAAATGTGTAATGATTGCAAATGAAGTTTTCACAGACATAATAAAAAAATTTGTACTACATAAACTTTTCTTTTAAAGATGTCATAATTTCATCTGTGAAACCAGTAACAAAATAAATAATAAAGTTTCTAACATATCTTTCAAACATATATAAATATAACTTCAAATCTAAACATAATTAATACCAATGATACCTCCAATACAGAAAAAACAGTTTAATATTTTGCATGTTAGGTATTTTCGAATCTATAATGGAAATACACGTCTTATAAAAAGTTTTTGCATATGAAAATTTTAAATTTACTCCATGTAATTAAAAGTAGCATGGATGTAGCTTGAATGGAAAGAAACGTAATTCTATATACCGCAGTAGAAAAAGTTAATTTTTCATATAATTTTTCTTCACACACATTGTTTCATATATTATGATATATGTGACAAACGGAGGAAACTTGCAACAATAAATTAACAAAACAAATAAAATTGCACCATTATTCGTATTTTTTTTTTTTTTTTTTTTTTTGTGAGAAACTAGCTATGTTCTGAGATTACATTTCTTTCCGTGATCCAAAAAGTAATGTGCCTCCCGTATATTGCAAGAATTCGAAAATCAATATGCGCAATTATACAAAATGTTTCACATGGTCTTTTATACGTTGCTGCGATTCAAAAGGCACATTTTAGTTCGAAAGAAATAATATTCTACTTGAACATATCTAGTTTTGCATAGCAAGGTAAAATAATATTTTCAATGAAAAAAAAAAATAGATCAACTTTCCTTCGATCTCTACATTTCATAAAAAGTCTATGTCACTTCCACTAAAACTGGAATTATGAATATCTATACCACATTATTTCATAAAAAATAGAAGAATCCCGACTATTGTAATGCATAAATCACTATACTGAAAAGAAGTTACAACTTGATCAATGTACTTGTTTTGATCAAATTTTGTTATCACATATACAAAACATTGTTAATATTAAGGGAGTCGATTCTTTTTTAACAAAAAAAAAAAAAGACAAAAACCTTTCGATTAACAGATGTTGTATCAAATGCAAAAAATAGCTATATCAAGAATATAAATTTGTCATCCATAAAATAAAATCTCATTCATATTTTGCTGTGAAAAATATTAACTTTATCTTTCTTTTTTTTTTGTTTTGTTTTTTAATGCAGAGAAAAGAGCAGTATGCTAATATTACATACTTTAATTCGTAAGCAGAAGAAATTAAAATAATAATTACGAGGAAGCCAATGTGACTGTTCCTGTTTCTTATAAGTCCGTAAATCGAACATGTGTTTACAAATGTGAGAGCTGCAGCTCGCATAACAGTCTCTTTACATTATTCTGTAGTAACTAGTGGCTTTCAAACTCTGTTCCACTTTACAAACATAAATTTAGAAAATAGGAAAAGAAACCAAAGAAATTAAAAGATCATAAAATTTTTTACATCTTCTGTCATATTAATCGCTACATCAAATACCATACTTCGAAAACCTGTCTGAAATAAATCAATTAGTCACAGCAAATAAAATAAAATGCAATGTTTCTTTTACCAGGCACAAATGGAATCTATAGTTAATTTTCCACTACATATTGTCAAATAAAGGAAAATTTTATACATATTAAATTTTCCTCGTTTTACATTTTTTCTTTTTTTTTTTTTTTGAATTTTTTAAGTATTTGAAATTGTAACACTTTGTACTTAAAACGTGAAATAGGATTCTTAATATTGATCAAGAAAAAATAGAACAAGAAAATAATCTTTTTGATTTTACAAGAAAAAGTTAATGATCACAAGAAAAATGAATTTCCCAATTTTTCCTCATAATCTCATCGATATATTAACTTTCTCATTAACGAATTGTATTAATTTGAAAACCACTTGTAAATGGTTATTCAAAAAAGAAAAAGAGAAATTCAAATCTGTATCTTAAGATACACTTAGAATCAAAATTAACATCAAACTATGATAAGATGTTACAGGTTACTGTATTTTATTTAGAAACATATTTTCAAATCTGAAAACATGAATCGTAAAAGGAAGTATAGTAAGAAAGCTAAGTATTTAAAAAAATTTTGTTTATCAGCTAAAAATCAATTGTTATGTATATATATTTATTTATATATATAATTAAGATATATATATTTATATTAGAAGCAATATATATCTTAATTATGCAAAATTTTAACAGAATATGTTAATTTTATGTATGCATAACACCTATATGTATCCGTATATTTTTATCGTGTAACCTTGTTGCAGGTTAAATAGCATTCTTTCCGAATGTATCAATAATATAATATTCTTTGCTTCATTGTGCAAACATATAAACAAAATATACTACATCCTGTCATGTTTATAAAACACTGACATTAATTTCTGTTAAATTTTAACAAATCTGCTCTCGTTTGTTTAATTTGTTTTTGTCAATGAATGTCCCCGTTATGATATTCATAACGGAACATCGATCAACCCTTCACCGGTTCTATAAATGTAATTTCAATGCGGCAGCTAACTCTCACTTCTTACATTGATTTTTCTTTATGATAGACTCCCTACTGTAGCTAGTAAAAAATTAAAACGATGCGACTTCCTGCATAACTAAATGTTAATTACTACATCGTCGTGAAGATTTCTTTAAAATCTTATATTATTTACAACTAGATTTATCATCACGTTGACAATCTCAGGAACAAATGTATTCCCGTAGTTAAAGAATTAATATTACATATACAGATGTTTTAAAGACACAGTACGTGAGAAAGTAGTAAAGTCACTTTATATTATGCTGTACCAATAGGAAAATTTTTTACGTTAGTTAAAGTAGGGATGATAAAGTTTTCTATCTATTCATTCAATAGTGTTTGAAATATTGTGTGTTGTTCTCTTTTGATTTTATTCTACAAGACCGTCAAAATGTTCTTATATGCAAACAGTAGAAATTTCACTTACTTTCAGTCATTTCTTTTTTTGTTTTTTTTTGTTGTTTTTGTTTTTTTCTTTTTTTGAAAAATTTGAACATGCTGATGCATAGAAGTTTGCACAAAAAATCATTTGCACATGTTAAAAAAACATGTTCCAGCAAATAATGGTCAGATCTAAAAAGTAAACAACGTAGTAAGACCCACTATCTTACTATTATTTTTTAGAATTATCTTCTTCGTTTGACCAATGTTTCTCCTGTTCTTGTAGTTCAAATTCCCATCGTAATTCTAATTCCCGCATATCATTTGCAATACCTGCTTCATATGTATCTTCCTAAGAACCAATTTTAAGTTTTATATAAATTTTTTGTTAATTATTTTCATACAATGTGAAAAATTTCATATACTTTTTTTAATACAATATCACAACAGCATAACTTACTTCTTCGGGCTTATAATTCTGATGGAAACTTTGAGAACTAAGTAAATTGTTCGATGATTGAATCCAAGGTACGGTACCATATGGACTCCAATTTCGTACGTCTTTTTCTTTTTCCCTGATACCAGCTTCAATCATTTGTAATTCTTGTGCTAACCTTTCTCCCGCCGTAAAAGTCGCTCCTTGTGTAGCAAGCTAAACGTATTAATTTTTACATTAATATTAGTGAATATTTAATTTGAAAATAATAATGAACCTAAAGAAATAGAACCAAATAATACCTTTAAGTCATTGATTTTTTTCTCAAGATGTTTTAATTGTTGTTTTACCTTTTGTGATTCAAGGATTAAGCTGAAATTTTTGAATTTATTAAACATTTACAATAAAATTTATCAAATTCAATGGGGAATTATTAATGAGAAACTAATTGTATGTTAAATATTAGCTTACTCTTTAGACATGCAGTCTGGTCGTGGAAATTGAGTGTGCGTTGACGTATCGGATATATTACGACCAAATGTAATGTAATTATCTCCGAAACTACTATTATTAATAGACTGTATTCCTCCATTTGCACCGACAGTAGCATAAGCTGCAATAAAATTCTGTATCTTTTACTGTTCTTTTTCTTGTTTTTAACACATTTTTTATACTTACGTTGATTACCATAATACCAAGAAGTGACAGAATTTGTAGTTGACACAGGTCGATAAGCAGATATTGTAGGAGGTGCTCCACCATCCGCATAAAAATTAGTAGATTGTACGCCATTAGAAGATCTAAACAAAAATTATATTTATTATAACTTATAAACAATATTATTTTATTTAATAAAGTCATAAAAAAATTATTACCTGATTAAGTTTTTAGATAGTTTAGAAATTGGTCCATATTTACTATTAGATGATGCATCAAATGGTACAAATTCATCATCAAATAGAATGGGATCTGCGCATCGGAAATTATTGTTACAGTTTATATTTGTCGAAGAAACCATTGGATTATTTGGCGCGTTTGTCCATATAGAGAAATTCGATGACAATGTATCTCCCTGCATCTCATAATTCTGCAAGTAAAAAAGAGCGAAATATGTTTTAAATTTTCATTGCAATGTCAACGATAAAAATATTATTGTTCAATGGTCATACTGTTTTCATTTGTGGCACTTGTTTATTAACAATCGTTTCAAGTTGATTTAATATTTCCATCCTACGTTGTAGTAACATTGCTAATGTTTTAGCAACGGTCCGCTGCTATAACATATGAGAATATTTATATACATTATAT
Source organism: Frieseomelitta varia (assembly GCF_011392965.1). Lineage (NCBI taxonomy): Eukaryota > Metazoa > Arthropoda > Insecta > Hymenoptera > Apidae > Frieseomelitta > Frieseomelitta varia. Next base: position 209,393 of record NW_025110671.1, read on the forward strand.
GCAGAAATATCTTAATATATACAATAAAGCTTACTAACTTACCAAAGGAATAACAAAAAACAATTATATTACCTTTTTAGTATTAGATATTCCATTTGTCATATTAGATGAAATCTGCGACGAATCCCAGATACTGACATTAGGTGCCGTATAATCGATAGGTGTATTAGGCATAATGTAATGAGAGCAATGTACGTCCATATTTTTCGTCGGTACTATAGGTAACATTCCTTGAGGTGACGGTAACATATAATTCGTTAATGACCCGATAAAATTGTTTTCATTTGTTGGATTATGATGTTGCATTGGATTAACTTTGTTCATAGAATTGAAGTCTAAAAGTAAAATATAATAATTTTTTTCTAGAACATTTCGTATTATTTATTTTATACAAGTACTTTCTCTGTATAGAACCTACTTTCTCTGTGAGTATTATCATGCGACTTTATAGAATGATAGGATGAATCATCGTTCTGTTTGAATGTCTTGTTAGATCCTGTAATCGATTTGTCTGTTTTCACATCCGAGTTATTGGATCCAGGTAAACTTGATCTGAGACTTAATTTCCGACTTTTCGATCTATATCTAATGAAACAGGATACATAAATACGAGATACATTTACTTTCTTTAGGTTCAATTTTACTTACTTATCTAGTTCCATATCACTATGCGCAAATGTACAATTAGTAGACCTAGGACAAGACCCTCTAAGTGCAAGATCTCGACACATGCTCACTTTATATTTCGGTTGACCAGGACCTACATTGTGAGTACCATCTTGTGTTTTCCGACTACCATGTTGTTGAATGAATTCTACTAATGCTGTGACTACGGTTCTAACAGCTTCTAATGCTGCTCGACACTCTGCTAACGTAGGAGGTTCAGTTTCTGTAACAAAATTAATCAACAAAATGAATAAACAAAATTGATAGGAATGATTTGTTTAGTAAAAGTTTCCAAAATTGATTATACCTGGGCTAGGATCTATTGCAGCTAGCAATTCTAACTGAGGTCTTAAACTACTTAATTGTCCAGGATCAGGAGTACGTTGAAGAGCGATAACTAACTCTTGTACACTTTGAGCAAAAGATTGTGGAGTTTGAAGTTTATCTATAATACTTTGCATGTGAGATTTATGGCTTGTATCTCCATACAATAATGCAGACCATTGATCAGGTGCTATTCTTAAACCAGCTTCAGTTGCAATTTGCACTATTTGAGCATCATGCTCCCTTCTTAACGCTTCGTACGTTCTAAATTCCTCCTTTAATTGCATCAATGAGGAATCTCCTTCTCGTTTAGATACCTAATCGAACATTTTATAATCGAACGTTTGAATGTTTCTCCTAATAACAGGCATTGAAGAATAATATTTCTTACCTTGAAACAACTTGCTCTGTATAACAATTGTACAACGTGTCCTATACTGGTTTTAGAAGCTTGCGGAAAATGCGACTCTAGACGTTGAACTACAAACATAACTAACACTTTCCTAGAAAGAGCAGATCCATCTTCCAAAGCCAATAAAACAAGTTTTAGGACTTCTTCTTGCATTGCTGATAAATAAAAGAAATGATTATTAATACGGAATATTCTTTCAAGTGACCAATAAGTGGTTACGATAAAATTGCATATTAGGAAGATGATAAATCCCAAATATAAAATCTTAGTTTCAATAATTTGTGCGTTCGAAAAATACATTCTCGTTTAACATAATGTTAAATTCGTGTTCTCAGTATTATTTACCCTAAATCAATACCAATATTTTTTTGCTCACTCAGCATTGTTTGTCTTTAAACTTAACTTCAATCATATTTACATTTTTTATACATTTTTTATACATTTACTAATTGTTAAAAATAACAGTTATTTATTACATATAGGCCTATATCTCACGCATAAATTATGAAGGTTAATATAACTTTATATTTCAAATTTCATCTTCTTAATTAGCCGACACTTTTCAGATATACATACATTATTTTATTCTTGATTACTGTTTATATTACTGTCTATACATATATTTTATAATAATATACCTGGTCCAAGAAATTGACATCCACGAGCTCTTACAGCGGCCCATAGATTGGCATTAAGTTGTTGTGGATTTTGATGTTGCAATATTAGTTCCGTAACCGATCTTTCCCCTAAACTTCTAGCTGCCCTTACCGCACGTGCTCTTCCTTCCGGCTCGACCAATTGACAACCAACTAAAGTTACCAACTTCCTTTGCATAGGTCGAGAAACAAGACCCGCACCTGTTGTTTCGTACAACACAGTTCCAGATTACAGAACATCATGCTGACCAAAACAATCATATTATTAACATTACCTGTAGCTAAAGAAGGATTTGCCTGACATGGTTTGAGATATAAAGCAAGTTCCTCAATGCAACGTTTAGCAACCAAATAATTCGCATGGTCTTCAGGTGGTAGCAGTTTTTGATAAGCTGTTGTGACATTCGTTGGAACAGAATTTCCCACTAACTGCAATAGAGCTTCATTTACTGGTAATCTTTCTATCTCCGTATTAATAATACTCTGAAATGTGTTAAACAACAAATAAATTACGGTCCGCTAGAGGAGATAATCTCACATAAACTCGGAACAAAATCATACATACCTGATCAAAGGGACATTGTTTACGATGTAAGTTTGCAAGGCACGTACGACATATGGTATGACCACATCCTAAGGATATTGGGCCACGTATGGCCACATCGAAGTCATGACAGCAAACTGGACAAGAAAGAAATTCAGTCCACTGTGGTGCCTGTATTGGCATTCTGCAACAAAGTCATACTGAAATACTCCTTTCGCCCTTTGATTTCCACGACACCCCACAAACATCATTATTCCTTCGATACCATTGAAATCAAGATCTTTCAGCATCAACAACTCAAAGATCTATTTTAGACTCTATCTACATTATACTCGTTTACGTTCGTTCAATGCAAGGAATTCGTCGAGTTTACGTACTGCGCTTTGACGAAATGCATCTTGCGATAAATAATCAACCGATTTCGGCAGACGTGCAGCGAGAAACGTGTCTGGCAAGCAGTTCAGCCAAGTGTGATCTATTCGTGAGATTTTCGTTTGACTGGTTCGCGAAACGGTGAGAAGCTCAGCCTCGATCGCGAGACATTCGTCTAATATGGAACATACGTAAATCTCGTCGAGACAACAACAACGATTTGCTTATCAATTGTTTTCTACGCGATGATCATTATCTCGTTTGCCTTCGATATCTCTCCAGAGCACGTTCGATCGACGTTTTCTCTCAGGGGAGAAATGCTGCGAAGGAGCAATATTTCTTCGAAACTTAGCACGTCCTGATCACGCAGTCGAATCGAGAAATTTTTGTGTTGCTGTCGCGCTCGTGTTCGTCGAACGTCTGCTCTATATAGAGTAAAAAAAGAAAACAAAAAAAAAAGAAGACGACATCCGCTTTCGCCACGAGGAAATATGTCGATGCGACGTGATTGTTTTTTTTCTCTGTTTTCCTTCTTTTTTTTTTCTCTTTCGAAAGTAACGAACAATGGAACGGAAACTCACCTCGTTATTGCCCTCACAAAACATCACAATTCAACTACTCGGTCTCTTCGCGCAGAGTTCCGCCATCGGAAGCAAGAACAGATGAATCACAAATCGCAAGATGAGCTCAGCACGGTACTCTTGCGTGCTTTTTTACCTCGCTAGAACCCCATGACGAAAACAATCTAGAAAATTTCATCTTCCAGCTCCTCACGATAGAGAGCGCTGCAAATAGTCAACTATATAATACCAAGTTCTCAACGTTCCCGCGGATTAAGATTTAAATTACACGCGCGCACATCCGATTATTATACGTTTATTTTTTACAGCCAATACCTCAATGTACTTTCAATCTTATACGTTCTCCATTACTTTGTATATTTCATACGATTATCATAAAAAATAACACATTCTTCGATATGTACAAAAAGACTCGAAATTCGATATTTCAGTAATTCATTTTTATTCACGAAAATTTCGATGGATCTCCTAATCCAAAAGATAAACGAAGTGTGTAAATCACTGATTGGTTACTGACGTTAGTTTTTGTAATTAAAGTCAGTTCATCAGTGATGCTATGTTCGTTTGTTTCCGGTGATCGCAATCGAGTTTCGTATCTGGCAAAAATTACGGAACACACGATTTGTTTCTCTCGGTTCGCCGTCGCGAGATATATTAATAACTGACAGTACCTAGTCCCTAGATACGAAGTACGGTGGACATGCATTCCCCTCGCCCAAGATTCGTATGATTTTTAACGTATCGAACGAGACACGACCGCAGCTGTTCGTCTGAATCACCGAAACAAACTGTTTTACAGTGCCGATACGTTGACAAGGTAAATTCTAATTGAACATGATACCACAGAGAGATGAACCCCTATTCTCCGATATTGCGCTTCGTATGTTGATGAACACGGTCTCGCATCCGATCGAGTACGCGAAAGTTCTAATACAGGTAAAGACATGTACAGTGACACGATGTTTGATGGAAGCTCATATAATTTTTATTTATGACACAACAGATCGGATATGAACCGATTCCACCACGACCGACAACTACTTTATTCGGACAACCGGCTTTAGCTTTGCCTAATGTTTTTCAGTATGGTATGCAGTTTTACCTTCTATAAGTGTTAATTTAATCTGGAAGATTTTGATATCATTTGAAGTCATTCTGATTGATTACTTTGCAGTTAGATACATTAAGAACGTAGACGGATTTACTGGGTGCTATCGTGGTCTTGTCCCAAAATTATGTGCCTATACTGTGAGTGCTGTAGCTTTCGAAAAGACATCTAAATGTATTAAATTTAAGGATGAACCAAGCAAAGAGATCTATGATGGTGATCTAGAAGAAAGGTAAATGTATAACACATGTATGTATAAAGTTTGAAAATGAGAGTTGCAAAGATATGTACATTATCTTTTTTTTTGTTTTTGTAGTCAGAAGTATAAAAAATGTATATACGAATTCATACGAGACCTGATTAGTAGAATGATTGGTATTATAGTTAGCCATCCATTGGATGTTATCGCACTGAGGATGATGGCACAGTTTGTTGGTGGAGAAACAAAATACAAGTATTTAAATATTACAATATGGAAAATACAGATATATGTATAGAATATATATAGATACCATATAACACAAAATATATATGATGTAGTTTCTTCTCAATTATAGATGATATTTTTATAGTTATTTTCTTTGTTTCATGAATTAATAGTGGATTATTTAGATCGATTGTGGAAGTGTACAAAGAGAATGGAATCATGGGATATTATGCAGGATTATTGCCTCGCCTCATTGGAAATGCTGCTGTACTAATGCTAGTCAGTTCATGTACTTATGCTATTGATAAGTACATTATAAGCGATCGCGAATTGAAACCTTATGCAGTTTCCACAATAAGAGTAAGTAAATTAATTATTTAATTAATTAAATAATTAATTAAAGCACGTGTATCATCATAAATATTATAACTTATTCTTTACAGTTCATAGCGACAACAATTACATATCCATTTTTAGTGGTATCACATTGCATGGCAGTTAATAATTGCGGGTAAGTTGATTTCAAATAATGATAATTTTTCATTTGAAACTTTTGCAAGTATTAAAATAAATACTGATTTAATAAATTTTATTCATTAAGGTTAATTGCTGGTCTTCCCCCACAAATGCCAATTTACAATAGCTGGTTAGATTGCTGGTCCCATCTTTCAACTACCAATCAATTAAAAAGAGGGAACAGCCTTTTATGGCGTTATTATACAGGGCCGCAAGTGATAATTAATGGAAAACCAATACCTATTAACAAATACAATTTCCACTTACAAAGCACAACATAGTAATAAAATATTGCATTTACTTGTATTTGAAAAACCAATAGTAAAATCACTTCTGTGCTATATACTTTTTTTTTTTTAATTTACTATTATAGTACGTTGTTGCATTTATATATTCCTTAGAATTGATCCTACTTGTTATTATATCAAATATTAATTAAAGACATTTTTCTTTGGTATATATATTTTATCAAAAAATCTATAATCCATATTGAAGACTGAACAAAACACAAGTATTTGGTACATATACAAGTATTAATACAAGTAATAACATTAATGAACACAGTTACTATTATTATTATTAATTTAATAAATAATATTTCCTTTGATCTGCATAATTACATATAGATTACCATTTAAATAAAATGACTTCTTTCTCTTAAGATAGATCATGAAATAGAAGTAGTTACCCTAAATAATTTTTTTTATATTTGTATTGCATTCGACAATAATTGCTCAACTAATATTTAATTATATGATGTGTTTCATGTATAAAATGTATAAATTGATATTATACCATTTTGAAATTCTAATCTTATATAGAGTAACTATCTTCTAGAAGAGATGAGCTTTTATAGAATTTGTACAGATATGAAAACAAATAAGTATAATAAAAAATTAAGTTATGCAAACAATATTCATTCTATACAGATTTTCATTTGTTGCAGACTTGCAAATATAAATATGTTTCCTACAATAGTTATTCTATAGTTTTTTATATAAAATTGGAAATTAAAAGGAATTTTCGATAAAAAGTAAAATTCCTAAAAATAAAAAAAAAATTCGATGTGCGATTTTTATTATTTATTATTTTGTTAATTTTAATCAATTTACAACATGATTATGTCATTAAGCATCAAGAAGTTTACATATTGCATTATCGAGTTGTATTTCTCTTCTTAAACATCCTATAAATACTATATTGAAATCTATATTATATGGTGTTTTCCCAATTTTTGTATAAAAAAAATATCGACTCGAAGTACAATTTTAAATACACGTGTGTCATTGGATATTATATTTGAACTTTAATTTGTCTATGCAATGCATATGAATGTGAATATTGAACAAAATCATGAATACATTTTTTTAACATATATCGTTTCATTTTAAGTTTTGTTTAAGTAAAAAGATCTTGTACTTAAACTTTTTTTGTAAGCAATAAAGACATTTTTATCATAATAGTTATTCACTCATGTTCCAGTCTACAAGATATTGCTCCAACGGTAGAAGAAACATCAGCTACTGAGTTTAATATATAATGTTATATTTATAATCTCTAGACATTATAATATCCTTGTTTCAGATTTCTACTCTAATTCCTTTATATTAAATATCATTTTTGGTTTAAACCTATTATTTTTATTATTATACATTTATTTCAAATAAAGTTATACTCTACTTCATTGTTATATAAATCTGTTTGAATATTAAAATGACCTAAAATATTTTAACGAATACATCCATAAAAAAATAAATCTTAAAAAATTAATTTGGTCAATCTAAAATGATCTTACATTACGTATAAAGTTTTACTAAGCAAAATATTAAATTTACACAATTTATTGACGTTATGTATTTCTTATATGAAATAATAAAGGAGATTTGTGACGTTTTTCACTCGGCGAGTGTATTCATTACATATTTTTAACTTAATGTACAAGAATATTCGTGAATAAATATGGCAATCCAAATATAAGTAAGCCTAAAAATTGACGACGAATTATACCCCTTAATTTTACTAAGTCAAAGGAATACATTTCCTCAAGGTAAATTTACGTACATAACTTTACTTTATTTTTTTTTTTAGTTTATCGCTATATCTCTTTTCTGTATCTATACAATTCCATGTCTTTCAATAATTTATATATAAGGTAATCGATCTATTTTATTTTAATTTTTCTGAAAATTTAATGTCATGCAACCACAGGTATCACTATAGAACTGTACATTATTTGGTTGATCTTTTTTTTTTTACAGTGTAATAAAGATTCGAACCATTAACATTTAATATTTATTTAACAAATATTATCTTATGCTATTAGATATAACAATATCTCAAGATTGCTATCAGGTTTACATTGTATAATTAATAAGTTTCAAACTGTATATACATCGAAGAATACTGTTTGTCCAGGAATGTTTTAAAAAACCAATTAAGTATGAAGCATGTTTCTCGATTGTAATCACCGTAATCTAAAATACGTCTTTGTACATTTAACATAATAAATATGCAATATATTAGTGGACTGTTCAGTATTCACATTCCTTGGCGAGAGTTTTCACAAATGTCTTGCAAGTTTTCCCATTCAGGAATCTATCTTAAATATTGCGTAATAAAAGATTCTCTCTTTTTCTTCTTTAAATACTACGTATATACAACAATACATATTGATCGGTATAAAAAAAAGAATGGAACTTAAAATAAATAAAATACTAACATTATTGTGGCAGTATAGTACTTAACTCATTAATAGAATGTAATTCCTTTGAAAAGATATGATCATTATCTTATGATAATCTATTAATTAAAATTTTATTGTTTTCATGATATTGTTGAAGTCGTATAAATTATATATTTCATCAACTTATAATTGTTCCCAAAATAATTAATTAACAATAATCTAAACTATACATTTTAATTATCTTAGAATAATTCATAATATAAAAATCCTAATTTATTAACAATCTGACAATATTAGTCGATCTTTATACTAAACAATTTTAAATATTTTGACACATAAAACAAGTTTTTGCTATTCAATTTTATCGCCGAATAATATACTACGTTTTGCGTGGAAAAAATTCTAAAGTAACATCCTTTTTAATGTTCATTCATTTCTATTTGTGGCTGCTAAAAGAGTAAATATCCGTTAATATAAACATTTTCTCTTTATCCGTATTGTAGAGGATACTTGTAATGCAAAATTATTTGCTCGTTGAATATTTCTAGAGTATGGAACTTTATGTATACTCTTTTCATAATGTATGCGATAGTTCTAGAAATTTAGTTAGAGAAATGTACAAAATACTGAAAATATAATAATCATTATTCAAGGGAGTTTATATGTTCGTAGTAACAAAAATATCTTTCTTTTTTTTTTAGTATTACATTTACTATGGAAAATTGACTCATACTTTTATACATATGTATAATGGCCAATTTTTTATTATACTCCAAACTATCTTGTATATCCTGTTCGTCAGGGAGAGGAAGAGAAAGGGAGGGGGGAAGGGAGAATTTAAAACCATATTTTAGAAATTACCTACACATTATGCTAAAAGTTTACGTACCTATTCGTTATGTTGTCGTAATATCTTATATTCGTACTAATATTCATACAACAGTTCGACATTTTTTTTCAAATATCTACTGTTACAAATAGCGTTAGCATATAATTCGTTATCATTCTGCATAAAGTTCCATCATCTCATTATTCTTTAAAGTATAACTTGATGTATGACAAGTATTATGCAGTTATTTTTAGAATTATTCGACAAGTTATATAGATATAATTTCATTATTTAAAATATCGTTGATCATTCGATTAGGAATAATATATATATTATATATATACTGGAAATAATAATTTTCTATTATACATTTTTTAAATAATTCGTGTTTGACTATAAACGTAAATTAGGCCATCGCAACAGTGCAATAAGTTTCGTTCGATACGAATGGTTACAATTAATCGTAATTAGTGCACACAGATTTCTACCTGAATAAAGACATTTACTTCGAGTCTTTTAGCTTGCCTTAAAAAAAATAAAAAAAAGAAAAAAAAGGAATATGTATATGCACAACATTTTAACATTTATTATTTATCTCACATTTCTATTGTAATAACCATTTGTTTTCACTATCATCTCTCTATGTATGTTACTTACAATGTAGATATAGATAAAGCAAATGTCAAAATTTTTGTTTATCTAAATCTTCGTTCAATTTGCTCATTGCAATCGTTTACTGTGTTATGAAGTACAATCAAATCGATAGATTGATTATTTCAAGTCTAATTCGACTTCTGGACTCTCTAATGAAAAAGGTTTCAGATTTTCCACTATCGGTGTCTGATCAGGGTCAACTCGTATGCGGATTCTATTTGTTTCTAAAGACCGCGGAAGTGTACGTGGAAGATCATCTTTGTATGAGCCAGACATTGGCGATGTATATGGTACATAAATTCGTACAATATCTGGACTTGGTTGATGAGGCGTTGCCCTGGGTGTGGGTAAACCACCACTGCCAGAGCTGGCATTAGAAATGTTACTTTGAGTATCAAGACTATTATCTAACGCTTGAGACCGTGTTGCCGAACTAAATACAGAAAGGTCAGCTGTCGAGGTAACAGATGTATCTGCCAATGATCGGCGTGAGCCATTGGGAGAGGCCCCATCATCAAGACTTGGATCAAATGAGAATTTGCTTCCTGCACATATATGTAATTTTTATTATACTCCAACAGGATATCTGAACAAACGTGTTTTGGCAAAATACTTTCGCATAGTAAGTGTAATACATTTGATTTAAAATTCGTTTCCAATAACTCGTCATAATTTCTTTTTACAAATGAAGTATTAATCAATTAAGTGAAATATGAATTAAATATAATTTCCGTTATATTTCCGTTGTGTAACAAGATACTGGTATTCAGCGCTTTTCTTTTTTTGTATGAAATTTCCTGAGCATTTTAAAATAATCACAGTCTATTATTTCTTACTTTTTATTTCATAAAAAAAAATTATCAATGAGAATTCTTGATACAATCTTAAAGGCAAGTATAGTTTCATCATTCTAAATGATGTATATATATATATATGTGTGTGTGTGTGTATAAAAAAATTTACTTACAATAATATAGCAATAATTATAATACTTCAAAATATGGTCTATATAATATTTTTGCAAAATTCTATTTATGTATACGTGTATGTATCTATATATGTAATTGAGCATTATTATAATAGTTTTTTTAATCTCAGAACTTAATCTTTGAAAAGTATCTTATAATCTAGTGTTATATATAACCATTATATCAATCTCATCTATATCTGTATTATCTTTATCCTCGTCCTTAATAATACTCTTTTGTTTAGAATATAGAAGGCAAGTATCTGTGTTACCGTGTACTATTTTTTCACTATATCGTAACTCACCGCCAAGACCACAACTGGTTTGTTCAACGGGTGTTGTACTTTCTCTACCATCATCAGCGAGTACTAGGTCTCTACGTTGTGTTATAGATTCTCGCATTACGTGTTGTGCTTCGCTAAATTCTTCGCTGCGTCTTCCAACCTGAATCACGTTAAAATGCGCATTAAACACAAGATCATTCCAGTTATTTATTTTTAGAAGTATAAATTACCTTGCTTGCAAAAGTAGGTTCCTTAAATGTACCAAATGGAAATCGTGGCAATTCGTGTGGCAAGGGAGGGCCAGGATAATCCAACTTAGCACGTTTTAATTCTTCCATACTACGTTCCATAGTACTTATTACTGTATCATCGTCAAAACAGAAATCTTTTTCTAATTTAATTTGTAAATAATTACAAAATTCATCTAAACTTTCCATCGGCATGAGAAAACGTTTATGCATTTTCATGACTGTGTACGCCATAGCAGGTAAAATACGATCTCCGTCTAATAAAAATATATCCCAAATTCGAAGACCAAGGCTAACAGGTGTCTGTTATAAATTGTATTTAAATACGATATGTATGTAGAATAAATTTCCATTTTAACCATTTAAAAAAAAAAAACTGCAAAATATTCTTACCCTCTCTTGAAACACAACAAAAAACCATTTTAGCGCATAAAGAATAGAATCGCAACCGCACTTATCGAGTTTCCTTTTCAACTTTGGTAAGAATTTATTCATAATTTTATCATGATGTTCTATAAAACGGTTTAATTTTGGAAATCCATCAACATAAAATCCTACAAACACATATATATGTATTTAATATTGAACTAAAATATTTTTTAATATTGTATTTTGCGAGACAATCTCAGACCATGCATTGTATATTTCTTATCAGCAAGTAACACAGAAAGACCCCAAAATGCGTCTTCTTCATCCATATATAACAAAAGTAATCCAGCTAATACAGACATTCCTTGACAATAACCCACTTCCATATTATACATGCTGTATGCAGCCAATACATAAAACATAGATCGTTGTTTTATGCTATACCTTTCTCTGTTGAAAATAATCAACGATTTAACACGATTTTCAATAATCATCACGATCATGATTTTTATCGTGATATACATTATACATACCTATAATTGATATGATCTCTATATTGTCTAGCAACATCAGCATCGATCTGTCTTATTTCCGTAGACCACTGGCGCGCAAGTTGTAACATCTCTTCATATTTGCCAGCTTGTTCTCTCTTTAAATTTTTAATACCCAACAACAATGCCCAGACTTGACCACGAAATCTATTAGGAATGCCTTTGTATACTCTGCGCCGTAATTTCTCCTTAGTCGAAGAGCTGTCCCACTGTTTGGTCATTTTCTCCCATTTCTTCAATCTTTCCATTTCCACCCGGTGAGTCTTGATCTCGTTAGGATCTGGTTTCTGTGGCAAACGTTTGTCACTGAAATTAAAGGCCAAATATTAATAAAAACATAACAGTAGTACTACCACAATAATTGTCACGACAGTTACTGTATGAATCCATATCTGTCCGTGGTATGATACACTTCAAAAGTAGGATCTTCCCAAGGATCGATCTCTGCTCCATTTTCTCTACCACGGTCGTAGCAGCTAAATATTCTATCTCGCTCTACAGCAGACCGCTTCAACAATTCTTCCTCATTCATCCCCCGTTAGAATTCTCAACCAGACTCTTACAAACATGCCGTCTTGTTAGGAGAATTCTATTCACCTTGGGCTGTTATCTGTAATAAAAATGAACACCACAGTTAGTAAATTATCATTTTATAAAATAAACAAACAAACTTTTTCTCATCTTATAAATAATCTTAGTAACTTCTAAAAATTTCCTTGCATATTGATACATATATACATATATGTATATATATATAACTTAAAAATATAATATAACTACAGTTGCATACAGAAACACACTATCGATAAAGTTGAATTGTAAAACGACCGCAATTTCGATCTCACGGAGGAAAGTATATCGTGTGTATTTTTGGTCAGCGTTAATACAGATAATATAAGATTTCTTTTACGTGTGCGCGAGCAGACGGGCCGCGATTTTATTTTACAATTGGACGTTCCTGAGCTTACGTGCTACATATTGACAAGAAACAGGTTATATACATGGGGAGCGAACGATACTTGCAAACAAAATCGATCTAAAACTTACCGCTAATAAATCGACCGTGTTAGTAGAAACGTTGCATTCTCAAAAGTCGACTAGTTTTCTTCGTTTCATATTACACACGCGTGCGAGATCATTTTTTTCTCCCGGACGTCACTCGCTCAACAAAACTACCGTACATACATACCAGTACATGCAACTTCAAGCCGGATTTGGATGTTTCCACTCTCTCTTGCGAGCAAGTATTGCCAACTGACTCACCGCAAAAATACAACCGTATTTGCGAATTACGTCGGAAGTATGTTCGATTGATTTGCAAAATAGCTCTTGTTTCTTTTTTGCTATATTTTTTATTGAAACAAAAGTATACTCTAAATGAGAAGCTTGCTTCGGAGTTTTAAAATCTGAATGGACCTTTTTAAATTAAACAGCTTTGTATTAATGTTCATGCTCGTTGTATTTATTTATATCCATTATGTCTCGTCGACTCGTTATCAGATTTGTAAAAAAAAAAAAACGAAATTGCAATATAATCGCAAATTGTGAACCTCGCAACGATCGATTTATTTTTGTTTATTTATTGTATGAATTTTGTTAGATTTGGAACTCGACTTTTGGAACTACTTGCGATAGATAATAGAATGCTTGTTTGAAGCAAACATCAGAATATGATTAAATGTTTCGAATAAACAGCCAAATTACAAATTGAAGTTTGTGGTCGTTTAACCTTCATAAGAAAGAGAAAAACGGAAGAATTCGATATAAGTACAAGCTCAACGTAAATTATAATTTATTTCGCTTCGACCGTTGTGTAATCTATCATTAATATCATATTAATAAATAATAAACTCAAGTTACAGAAAATCGATGTATTGATGAGGTTACTGCATCATCAAACCACAATTCGTTCTTGTTAATACTACAAACATCAAATATCATTGAATAATACTAAATAAAAGTGGTATTTTTAAACACGCGTAACGAAAATTAATCTTCATTGATGCTTTATTGATACATTGGTACAAAAATAAATTCTAACTCCTTAATAATATGAAATTACGGGGATAAGATATTCAGAAACGTTAACGTTGTCGATGACTAAAGTGTAAGTGTAAGGATTTTTATATTGAAACAAGTACGTATGTGATTCAGAGAGAAAAATATCAATTCTCTTTCTTACGTGTGTTTTGCAATAATATTCATTGGAGCAGAGATTCTTTAATGTACATATTGCTATAGATTTGTCTTAAGTAATGTCTCATTAAGTAATGTTTGACAATCGCTAGTATTAAAAGAATCAATGATAGTTTTTATAAACCGACGTTGTTGCGCCTCGAACAAAAAGCAATTGTGGCCCTGAAAAGGGCCATTTTGTCAATGTGATGTGAGGCCTAAGCCTTTTTTTCTGTTTTCTTTGGCAGAAGCACAGCCTGGATGTTGGGAAGGACGCCACCCTGCGCAATGGTAACGCCAGATAGAAGCTTGTTCAACTCTTCATCATTACGGATGGCAAGCTGCAAATGTCTCGGAATGATTCTTGTCTTTTTGTTGTCCCGTGCAGCATTTCCCGCCAATTCGAGAACTTCAGCGGCCAAATACTCCATAACAGCGGCCAGGTACACCGGAGCCCCAGCGCCGACTCTCTCTGCGTAATTCCCTTTTCTCAAAAGTCTGTGAATACGACCGACCGGAAACTGTAATCCAGCTCTGTTCGAGCGAGACTTCGCCTTAGCTTTCGCTTTGCCACCCTTGCCACGGCCAGACATTTTCTTCCAACGATACGCTCGGATATAAACAAAACTTTACACAACACGGTGCAACAACTGCCCGTTTTCACCCAGCAGATAACTATTTATAGCCGTGGCAGGAGCTGGTGTTCGACCAATCGCCGACGAGAAGCGTTGCGATTGGTGGAGAGAAACAGATGTTTCGTCTAACTGCTTCATGCTCTCTCTCTCTAGCTTTCTCTTTCTCTTTTTTTCCTTTCTGCTTTTTTTCTTTCAGTATATGTACAATAATTAATTCTACAGTATTGTTATGTTATATTCTATTATGCCTCAAAATGGAAAATTTATATGTGCAATATGTAAATATATAATTGTATTTTGCACAGAGTACAATAATTCATAATTTTATTTATATATTTTATTATTTAAATATTGTATTATATTCTATTTCTCCAAAATGGAAAATTTATACACGATATATAAATTATATTATAATTATTATTTTTAGTGTGCAATTTTTCAAATTTGTGAAAAATTTCGTTTAGTGTACAATAAATTTTCATAATTTTACTTAGGCATGTTTTGACAATTCATTGATACAATTATTGATAGGTTTACAATAGTTTGTATATCACGTGATGAATATAATCGTCTTATTTTACTTACGATCTACTCAAATATATTACTCAGAAAATTGCTAACAATAGGTTTGCTCAAAATTCTTTAAAGGTAAATTTCCAAATGTACATCCTACATTCAGAGACTGAAAACCGAAATATTTTGAGGTTTAGGTATTATACCGGTAAACTGAAACCGAAATATTGTGTATACCGGTATTTGGAAAATCGGTTTTAATACCGGTGTGGTACCGCTTTCCTGACGAAAGCACATTTTTCATTTTCTACGTACAGTGACTCTTATTAATATTCGGACATCATACTATTCAAAATATTATTGTGGATTTCGATTGTTTATAATAGTAAATTTGGATTAATTTTTTAATAATATAATAGAACATTCATTATAGTTCATAATAACATAAATTTCATTTATTTATTGCACATTTTTCCGCTGTTGGGAAAACTCGGTTCCCATCTCGGACATCGCTAATTGGCCGAGTCGTTTTTGGATTTTAACCGATTAGGTTTTTTCATGAAATTGCGTCGCCTACTCCTTGCGTTCGTAACGCGCTTTTTCCGAAAGTGGGACTGCAATTTCGCGATTTTCCTAATTTATGGCGGTGTAGCAGAGTTTTCTCTCCAAGTATTTTCCAAACGTAGGTCTGGGTTGGCCCTTGGAAACCTAGGGTTTATGATGCTTCACGGAAATGCTATTGTGGCCGATAATATAAATAAAATAAAATAAAAAAGCTAATAAAAATAAACAAAGTGTACGTGTATAAGCGTCGTCAAATTTACTATCGGCAGCTTTATGAAAACATTTAATCATTGTCTCCTTTTCCTTTTCTAATATATTAATATTTTATTTACCGGTATTATACCGAAACACATCTACCGACTTAACATCGTTATACCGGTATTCGTACTATTTCGGTTTCATCAAACCGAAATCGAATAGTAACCTAAAAATACCGGTATTTTACCGGTATCCGTAATACCGATTCAGTCTCTGTCTACATTTTCTTTCCATTTCTTCTCTTTTTTTCACATTCTCAATAGTATTATTCGTACTTTTGACAATTACTATACCTCTTGAATATCTTCAATGTAGTTTTATGATTAACCTTGCAAATATTGGAAAAGAAATCGTTGAAAAATCATTAAAATGATTCAACTCTGTTTAAGAGTAGAAAATTTAACGAGTTTATTTATGATATATTTATGTGTATACGTAGGTACATATACAAATGGTGAATCATTTCTATTTTAGTTTGAATTTTTAAATTTACTTAAACAGTAAAATTATACGAATGATGGAAAACAGTTTACTGATCATTGATTAAATTATAAAAGAAACGAAATTTTTAGAATAATTCTATACATAGAAATTTTTACTTCAAATTTCTTGTTTTCCTTGGTTGTCTGTTCTATGACAACAGATAGTTTGAACACGCAATGATAGGATACTTGCAATATAAATAACTATCGCGCTTCAAGAGATATAAAATATACATATGTGTACGCATTTGATATTGTAATAAAGAAGAATTCTTTACAATAAAAAATTTGTACAAAAAGAAACAAGATGAATTATATTTGTATATGTAAAAATACAGAATATGATGATAAATAAATGTATCAGCAGACCAAATTTTCTTGTAAAATTATGAATTTTCGTGTGGATTTATATGAATTTGTAAAAAACATGATCATCTATTTTATTTTTTCCGTTTCTTAAAAGAGTTACGCAGAATTTTTAGACTGTATAACATCCAGTTTTGAAATCAGTGTTTTTGGTTCTGTGTACGTACATATGTATGTACGTATACACATATATGCATATATTAAATGTGTTTAAAATAATTCTGGAATTGTTATTAATTTTGTTTATCAATTTTATAATAATTAGAATTTCATATATAGTTAGAAAGTTCTGTCTTTTTGTCGTTTATTTCTACCGTGCAATTACATATCTAACGACAATTATTATTAAAAAGTCCGTTATTATTTATTACTTTAAATTTGGAGGTTATATTCTCTCAAAAACAATTATATGACAAATCCCAATTTTTATAAATTTATCCAGAATTTCATACGAAAGTCTACTTTATGTTAATTTCTTTGTATATTATTCTTCAATCATTATATCATACCAAATATAATAAATTATATTATGAATATAGAACAAATTAAAACACAGAGATAGAGAGAATAATGATATAATAATAATAAATTAATAAATTACATAGCGAATGTAAGTAAATTATTTAATAATTATATAATTTATATATATATGTGTATATGTATATATGTCAATCATTTATGTTGCGAGAAAATCACATTTGTATTATCTCGTTTAAATAAAAAATCTTTTAATTCTTTTACTAAAAAGAAAAAAATGTTTAGTTAAAAAAAAAATTGAATATAAGTTTACATATATGCCGAAGTACATACATAAAAAACGTACCTAACCATGTGTGGAACACATTCTATGAAATCAATTTCCAGGTAACAGTAGCATCGCCGTACCAATCACGTAACGAGGAATTCCAGCTGGCAAGCACGGAGCGTTCCAATTGGTGGATCGCTACTGCTTCGTAGGTACAGGTATATAAATGAAAGGTGACCCTGCCGCAGCAACATTTATCAACCGACTCTCACGACCGTTGAACGGTGGTAGCTATCGAGAATCGTCGAGTTATCTTTGTTTTTCCTTTCTAACAATTTACGTCCGTTGACAAAAACATGCCGCCGAAAGTAAGTGGGAAAGCTGTGAAGAAAGCCGGCAAAGCTCAGAAGAACATCAGCAAAGCTGACAAGAAGAAAAAAAGGAGGAGGAAGGAGAGCTACGCTATCTACATTTACAAAGTGCTCAAACAGGTGCACCCTGACACCGGCATCTCCAGCAAGGCGATGAGTATTATGAACAGTTTTGTCAATGATATTTTCGAGCGTATCGCCGCCGAGGCATCGAGATTAGCGCACTATAACAAACGTTCCACGATCACTTCCCGGGAGATCCAAACTGCCGTGAGGCTCCTTTTGCCGGGCGAATTGGCCAAACACGCAGTAAGCGAAGGTACTAAAGCAGTTACCAAATACACCAGCTCCAAGTAAGAAGAAACAGCTTGCCTACAAAACAAAATGGTCCTTCTCAGGACCACCACGTATTATGTTAACGTTGGAGCCTCCTTCGATTTGCAACTTGTAACTTGCCAATGTACAAATATTTGAAAAGATCATTAATGACCAACCTGTAGCATAAGATAGGATATAATGTTGAAAGTATTTGCGTATACTGTGAAGTTTAAATGAGAATTTCATACTTTTTACGCTGTAATAAAATTTAATATTAGCTGTCGATGCAGAATTAAAATTTATATTATACCACGATTTATGGTTAGTCATTTTTTTCTCGGAAATGCGCGAGCAAATAAACTGTAAACAAGTAAGTTTCCAGTAAATATATAAAATATAAAAGGTTTAAAATTTATAGATGTTTAGAATTTGAAGTACACGAATTTTTATTATCGCATAACTTGACGCAGTAAAAGAATGATATTCTGCATCATGAATATTTTGTAACACGTGGCTTTTATTAATGAAAAAAGAGATGCTTATAACGTGCATGAAATACATTCGAGCACCTGTGCTTTGTGGTTTACACCTCGTATTTTACACGTTTATTTGTTTCTTGACGCGATTTGGTCATGTTTTAATTTTCCATGATTTGTATATAATTTTATCAAATATTAATTCATCATAAAAACAGTACAAATTTTCTCTTACATACGAATCAGAATGTTTTGAATCGATCGAAGTTTCGTTATCAACTCTTGTCCGTGAGGCTTGCTGTACAAGGTAGTTAAACACTTTGAAATCACGTCCTGGCACTTCGTTATTATTTTTCGTCTGTAATTCGATCATTTTTAACATTAATCCAACAACAGAATTTACGCAACAAAAACATGGGCTTGTGATTATATATATCTGTTCGACAGATGAATAATACTTACTTTATGAAGGTGTTGGTAATATTCGAATGAGATATAAAGTGATTAACCAAATTCGCAGTCGATTCAATAAGGTGAAATTCGTTTCCTTCGTTTAGCCAAGTTCGAGTATCTTTGCCAATCATTCTGAGAACAAGCGTGTATTTTTTTTTTATCAAAAAAAGTATCAAACGTGTCTGGTTTCGCAAACTATTACTTACTTGTAAATATCCAAAAGATCCTCCATCGATACTCCTAATTGTAAAAACCCAGTTATAATTCCAGTATTTGATACATTTAATTTACATGCTTTTATTTCTAACTGTTTTACTAAGCAGTCTGGAAAAAAAAGAAAGAAAAATAGATTGACGAAATATTTTATAATTTCATTTCGTATATTCTCATTATTTTATAAGAATCGTAAGAAAGTTATTATTACCAACTGGGAAACAGTGAGGTGATCCCGAATATTCCTGTCCTAACGATATAATTTTGCTCATTAAAATAGTCATTTTATCTTCCGCCGTTGAAGCATCTTTTAATTCTATAAATATATATTGAAATGTAAATATCTTTTCAATTCGTATAAATATATGTAAAATAGAATGTGAATACCGTTATTTATTATATTAGTCCAAATTTCCTGGATTAACATTGCATCTTGATGACCAGAGCAATGAATTATAGCTAATTTGCACTCCCACAACTGCAAAGGGTCCGCATAGTTTTCGTACAACTACAATTGACAATTAATTGACAAACGTAATTTCTGAAAGATCAATATAAGTATCTTAACTCATAACTTAAATGATTGGGTCATACCTTTGTAATATCAAGTAACGAGGAATTTAATGCTCTGAATGCTTCTTCATTAAGTCTATCGCTCAGATGTTGGTTACAAATCGTATCTAATATCTGAAAATGACAACAGCATGCAAATTATACTCTAAATAAGTCTATTACTTTTATTATCATATTTATAATCAGGTACCTGTTGTTGTATTCTAGCAACTTCTACTTTGTCTTCTAATTCACGTAAAAATATACCAAGGTATGGAGCGTATCCAGCTTGGTCGCTTCTCATACAAACCACTGCTCGAGCTAAATATTCAACTCTCTGTGATAACGGTACATTTGATCTATGTTTAAAGAAAACAAAAAAAAAAAAATGAAAAATAAAAAGTAATGTCTTTTGAATTAAAAAAAAGAGAAAAGAGTATAAATTTAATAAACTTAATGGTTGTGTATGTCTGTACATACTCTTTGGTCGCCATAGCATCTAAAATTTTAGCTGCAGCAGCGTGATTTTTATTCTTTTCGTAATACTGCCATAGTAAGTCCGGTGCATTAACACGAGTAAGATAAGCTTCTAAAGAAGGTGCTGCTAGAGCAACGAGCTCTCCGTGAAGCCTTCTTTCTATCATCCAAGCATACACTAAAGCATGAAGAATTTCACACGTAGAGTGTAATGCATCAGTTATAATGTCATGCAACTAAAACATATAAATATTTATATAAAAGATTCAATGATTGTCATTATATTGGAAATAATTTAACTTTGAAAAAGATATCATACTATTTCCTTTGCTGGTGTAACAGGCATAGTTGATCCATTTTGTAGCGGAGGGCCAGGTTTACTGGGTACAGTAGGTGTCAATGGGTTAGAGATACTTTGACTGTAGAGATGATCTAGCAGCGTAATGAATTCTTTATAAATCTCTAATCTACATAGAAACAATTATTTGAATAATTAGAATAATTGATATATTAAACATAATACTAAAATATAATTTAACAATCAATACCTTTTCGTGTAAGCTTCTTGATCTTCGATTGGTTCATTATTTTTATAATAGTGTAAGGCAGCGTTATTAGGATCTACTTTCTCTGCACAGGAGAGACATAATTCAAGTACACCCGAATAGAATTGACAAGCGATGAATTGTTGGCATACTGCACTTAAGTTCAATCTGGGAGCAACTTCTTTGCAAAGCTGAAGGACGTATATAGGTAATATAAATGTAAATAGAGAATTGTAATGTAATACAATAATATCAAAATGCTTACCTTTAAAGCAGATTGTAAATAGCATTCCTTTTCTTCTGGATTCGTACAATTTTTAGCTTTTAAAATTATTTCATTCGCCTATAATTTACAGAAACGTTAACAATATGCAAAAATGATATTTTAAATTTAATTTCTTATACCTTAGAACAAACAGCATCTTCACTTCTATATAAATTTGGGCAAACTTCTCGCAATCTTTGACTTACAGCATCAACAGATGCATTATCTCCAAGATAGCTGTAAAAGATTTATGAAAATTAGTAAATAATAATTTTACTTTAATTAGTTTATTAATAGATAATTATTTAATTATTTTACCTATCTATAAGATGAATGATTAGTAATGAAGGAATTTCATGTCCAATTAAAATTAAATCTCGAAACGTCGCCGTAGAAAATTGATTAATTTGATCCTACAAATTAATACAAAAATAACTATTACAGATAAAACTTTTTATCAAGAAAATTGTACTATATATTTAATTAACCTTTGATAAGCAATTCACAATATTATTCAAGTGGTTTTCACATAAAATTTTCCAAAGTTCTAACACTTCACAGGCATGAGTAATGAAAATTTTTAATGCAGCTAAAGAATTTCTTTCTTCGACTATTGGTCCTTGGTAATGACTAGATATAGTTGTTTCAAATCCATCAGTTGTTCTAGTAGTACTATGTCTGAAGATCAATAAATAGTTCAAATAAAACTGAATCATTTGTAAGGCTATTGAGATAACATATAAAAACATACTGCTTGGCAATATGGGTATTTTTATTGAGAAATGATCTTAATGCCTGTAGAAGACTTAAAATCCAACTAACTTGTCTTGCCGAAATTGTACTAGAGATCTGAAATTATAATATGAATAAACATAATATGAAAACAAAAACATTTAGAAAAATCTACATCAACGCAGTCACCTGAGTTTTGTTATTTATAACTTCTTGTTTAATACAACGCATGTTCCATATTGGTCGAAGTATTCTTCCTACATACAGATATAAACCATTGTGTTTCGCAGAAAATTGTTGCAGAGAATCTGTATTATGTCCAACTGGCACATGAGGTCGAAATCCTTGAAGTCTTAAATCATAGTTTGGAACTCTTGGTGTCGATGTGCGCATATCTCCTAAAGCACTCATAGGTTTTATAATTACAATGGAAAATAAAAGTACTTATTTATAGTAAATAGTATTTATAGTAAATAGTAATACTTTATATTTGTAATATAGTAATGTGATATTTGTATTTATAATAAAGTTATTACCATGTACATCAATTGCAGGTCCAATACTTGTTGTTCGTTGACTACCATATAAAAAAAAAGCTCTCGTTGCCCATTCTGCCAACTTATAAACAAATTACAATTAAACATTACATTTTAATTTTAAAAAATGAAATTTTTTTAAGTATATATCTGAATTAATACTTCGGCATTCTGAGAACTTTCAAGCGTGGCTAAAATAAGGCAAGTTGCACATGCTTGCTCCAATGATTGCGATTGAAAATATGCACGAACGGCTTCAGTATCAGGGCCACGTTGTTCTAAAAGAAGCTGCTTTAATATGTCCATTGGACGAACTTGAACGTAAATTATAGCACCCTGTAATTAAATAAATAAATAAATGATTCATCGATAAATACATTTGATATGTTTTTAAATTATACCTGAGAAGTTAAAAAAATAAATTTTCGAGGTGCTTCCATGTGCTGCCTTACAAGAAGAGGAGGCTCCTCTTGAGTGATATTTTGTTTTTCAATACGTATAGCTGGTTCTACAAGAATTTCTGCCATTGCCCATACCGTACTATCGAGCGATAAAAGACTTTGAGTTTCAGCTAAATAATTTGTGAATGGATAAGCATCGTTACTTAAACATAAAACTGTTTCTGTATCTCCGCCGCAAACAAGAATTAATGTTCCTGTAATAAGTATGTCTCATAGTATAAAAATTTTGATGTTTTATAGTCGCTTTAGTCTACGCGTCGTACGCGCAAACAGTTCATTTTTTGAGCGTTTTTAATTTTATTGGATAGCGAAAGGACAACAGTAGAGTGTTCATATGTATACCTTTTCTATAATGTGCCATTTGTACCTTTCTTGGTCTCATTACTGTCGCATTAGCAGCATAACGCGGTGGTAATCTGACATGTATTAATTGCAGACCTTGAGGTCTGGTTGTCGGATTGGCAACTGAAGTACAACTGAAGTAAAAACGTATTCCAGTAGCTGCAACTACAACCAAGTTTAAATGTACTGATTCTGACTCTGTGATCGCTGATATGCTCACCAATGGTCGAAAATTATTACTATCCAGTGTTCTAAAACAATAAACGTAATATGAATCACGAATTTCAGCTATTTAAAATTAAGATTTGTATAAATATACGTACTTAACAACGTGAACAGCGGTTTGCACTAAGGAAGCTTGTGATAAAGATGCAACTTTGGATGCACCATTGTTATCGATATCCCAAACTGTGATGGTTCCCTTATCACCAAGTGTGTATAAAATATTTCGCGAGTCATCAACAGAAATTTGTATTATAGCTTCCTCCTCTGACAAAGCTATAGTGACAAATGATGGAACTAAAAATGATAATGGACCTTCAGAGTGATTTATTTTTTTACAACGTTTCCCAAACCAGCTACTTTCTGCCTACACAACAAACACATACTACAGTAATTAATTATGATTTCTTATATATAAATATATTATAATATTAATTATTTTTATATTCACATGCGTGTAGTAAACCTGCTTTACCTGATAATATATTTCATAAAGAGATCCATTTCTACCACCAAGAAAAATTCTTCCACTACTAGTGTTTGCTATTGTTGTAATACCAATTCCATCTGTAGTGACAGTAAAAATTGGTTCAGGAACCAATTGCATTTCTGGTGAAATGCCTAAACAAAAAATCAAGACAATAAACGAAGTTCAAAAATGATATAATCTCAGAGTAAAATTAACTATATTATACCATCACTGGTTTCTGTTAGTGTAACTCCCAGAATAGTTATTTCCACTGTAGTTGTAAGAATTAACAGATACTTTACATAAGATTGAAATACTCCTGCTTTGGGTTTCACTAAACCTACGCTTATAATAGTCTCGTTTAATCCATCGAAATACGCAACATCAGATCTAAAAGCATATTACAAATATTAAGTAGTGAGTTGCAATATTCTTGTAAGAAAAATTTCTATGTACTTTAAGTTAAATATTTACTCATTTTCATACGACCAAACATATATGTCACTATCAATCGTAAGCCATGCTTTCGAAATTTCTGTAAAAAGACCCATCATACAATGGCATTGTATATCTAATTAGACATTAAGAAATTATATTTAAAAACATTGAAGAGTAATCTATCATTATTTAGAAGGATACGACGAAAATGTTCCATTATCTCAGATGGCAGGGAGATTTTACTATATGCTTTCATTTGATTTATATTTGAAAAACACATTGACATTTCATTTAAATTTGGATAGTCGTGGTCGTCACGACCGCTAACTGTTGGTCCAGCTGAAAAAAATTGTTGTATTTATGTGTAAAACATACAAAATAACTGTAAGATATAAAACAGACAAGAGTAACAAATTTACCTTGCACATTGTATCGCATAAGATTAATTAATGAAGGAAAGTTGCTATCAGCCGTAATGTGGATATCAACCACTTCTCCTGCCATTTCTTTTAAGGCATTGAGAGTCATGTTTGTACGGTACAGGGAAAAATTAAATATTAAATACAGACAGAACTAAATCCAAACAAAAAAAAGATAGAAATAAGATAGTAACGGAGGTATTAACATTATCTGACGTAAATTATTATTATTATTATACAATCTTTTATCAATTAATACTGTTGTCCCTCGTGGGAATTAATTGATTCATCGACGATGATTAATTGTCTAACTTTGTCGTTGGGACATTCGTGATCAAAGGTTAGACTTATTCGTTCGCCGAAATTCTCAATAACATTAAAAGTAATGCAGTTTACAATATCATCCTTTGAGAACGTAATCGCACTCTAAAAATCAAAACGCATCTGTTCTATTTAAGAGACACTTACTACAATTTATTAGAAATATTTATACGTTTTTTACCGACACTGCACAGACTCTCACGAGGTTTGTGCCGCTCGCGCGTGCGAGTAAATTTCAAGTTTTATTCAAGTCCGTGCACTGTTACGCAGAACCAACCAATTTCATTGGCTTGAATTTATCTTAACATGAGAGATAGATATATTTGAATTCAAATTGAACCGCTTTATTCATCGGATAATTTACATTTGAAATAGGAATATATTAAAATATAATAACTTATAACTCTTTTTGAAATTCAACGTGTTTAGCACATAATGCAATAATAATGATAATTGTCATTTCACTTCTTTATTAATTATTCCTAAATTATTGCGTATAATGAAAATTTTGTCATCCATAATATTTCTTTTTATTTTGTTCATATCGTTGATTGTTCTTGCTTCTAATGGTAAAGGAATATTCATATCCAATAATTTAATAATTTACTAGTATTTTTATTGCAGACGACGCATTTAATGCAATGCAGAGCCTTTATTGTGATCTTGGATTAAAACATGAAAATTCATGTCCCATTGATGGTAGCTGGACTTGGAGCTCTTGGGGTCTTTGTTCTGGAAAATGTGGATTTAAAGGTAGAAGGAGGAGGCATCGTACTTGTGACAATCCTGCACCTTCCAATAATGGAGCTTTTTGCATTGGTCCTAGTTATCAAATTGAAAGTTGTCAGATTACTGGTACACTCTAGAATGACAGAATAAAATTTTTGTAATAGTAATTTTATGTACAATTTGCTTCAATAATTATTTCTCAGGATGTACAATGACTGATTATGAGAAGATTGTAAACGTTCATCCCACACGTAAAGGAGAACTGAAGATTGTGCAGGAATTTCACAAGAAATTACCAGCTTTGATAGAATTATGTTTCCTTGTAGATTGTACATTTCCCAATATCGAGAAGATTCTTGGAAACAATACAGTAATATACAATTACAAAATATACAATTTTCAAAGAAATAGTTTTATAATAATATTTTCATATATTTTATATATGTAGATGCTCTATTGGAATGCTATGAATTGTGTTAAATATGATGTTGGATGTCCAAGTAAATAAATAATTAAATATTTTTTAAGTACTTAATATTTTTTATAAATAAATAATGAAATCCAATTTTCAGGCATTGGTGGTTGGAGTGCTTGGGGAATGTGGTCATCATGTACTGCAACTTGTGGCAAAGGTCAAAAATATCGCACAAGGATTTGCAATAGTCCAACACCTTCAAGTTCTAAATTAACTTGTAGTGATTTAGCATTTGAAACGAAAAGCTGTGTAGGATTTAATTGCAAAAAGTTCTCAAGTACATTAGATATATTTTAAAAGTATATGTACAAGATATAATTTTTAAATATATATACATATATTATACACACACTGCTTTGTTATTTTAATAGCAGGTACTTGGACTAATTGGAACAAATGGAGCACATGTAGTGTAGAGTGTGGTAGTGGAGTTCAAATAAGAAAACGTACCTGTTTAGAAGTACAAAATTTACAACAAACTTCATGTAAAGGTTCATCCCAAGATATAAAGAGCTGTGTAATTAATAATTGTTCTAGTAAGCATGTTATTTTACATAAATAAAATATTGTATATTTCCTAAAAATAATTTATACAATCTGCAAGAATTATTTTATAATTATCAATCTTTATTAGTAAATGGAATGTGGTCATCATGGACAGTTTGGTCGCCTTGTAGTTCAAGTTGTGGCATTGGTACACAGTTAAGAAATCGAATGTGTAACAATCCTTCTCGAAGTGGTAATGGTACATCTTGTATTGGCTCAGCTTCTGAATTTCGTCAATGTTTCACTAAACCATGTATAGGTATGTTTAGAATCTAATCTAAATAATGTTACGATTAGTATTAAAATAAATCGTAATAATTGAATTCTATTCAAAAGTTAAATCACACGAAGTAGCACATTTTACAGAAAAAAGTAGTCTCCTTTATGATACAAGTGGAAAATCTTCACATTTGCTTCATGTATATTTAAGATTTTTACCATCATCTCCTTTTGGTATGATCATTTATCGTTTTGAAAAAGATTGTAATGGATTGATGGGTGATTTTATAAAATTGTTTCTCCAAAATGGAAAGATAGTGCTTTTATCTCAAATTGCTGGTTGTACTTTAGTTTTGATTCATGAGACCAAATTAGAAGTAAGAAATATCTTTTTTTTTATATATACTGATTGTTTTATATTTGATGTAAATTATTTTATAGATAGAACAGTGGCATATAATATTAATTGCAATATATAGAACGCGTGGTATACTACGTATTGATGATGGTTTTCATAAAATTAGCTTTTTTTCATGCATTCCAAAGTCGTATAATCTGGATCATATGATGAAAGTAGGAGGATTTCAAGGTCAAATTCAAGAATTAACAATTAATTTTACACCTGTTCAACTTCGTGTATCAAAAGTTATACATATTAATTGAATTCTATAATTGTAATTAATATTAAGCAAGTAAATATTTTAAAAATATAAAATATCATTTAGGATAATTACAATACAAAATATGCAAACCTTTTATCCCATAGTAATAATGTTCAATATTTGATGGGAGATGATAATGAAGAAATTATTCACATTGGTGTAACAGATTCAGTTACAGTATCATGTCCAGAAAGTATAGAATATTGGCAAGTAAGAATTTTGTAATTGTTGTTTAACTAATAATGTTCTCAAACAAAAGTTATTAATGTTGTAATATTGATCACATAATATAATCATATAATTTAGATTATAATTGTTATAAAAATAGAGGATGTAAATGGAGTTGTGGCAATAATACCAGATGATTCGTTAAATAAATATATTTTATTACTATTAGAGGAGGGAAGAGTGAAGCTGAAATTTTATCAAGGAACAGCTTATGCTGCGATTGAAAGTGTAGAACATATTTTAATAGGAGAATGGTTTGAAGTAATATTGATTTATGATAGCAAAAATATATACATGCAAATTAATGGAGGTGAAAAGAAATATATACCTTCAATTTTGAAAAAGATAATGATTACATCTGTAACTGAGATCTTAGGAACTATACGTGATGATATCAGAGTAAACAACTTTATTTAAAATAAAAATCCTCAAATTAATATATGAAATTTTTATAATTTTATAATTTTTAAATTTTTATAATAGGAAAAAATATGTTCCAAATGTGTAGACATTCCACAAATGAGTTTTACTCTTGCATATTTAAATATAAATGGAAAAGAAATAGATCTTATATCCTTACCAATTCTAGAAATAAGTAGCAAACGATTTTCTAGTCGTATTATTAGTATATCTGGTAATATTTCTTAATACGTTACTATAAATAATAATATATGTATTTGAATATACATACTCTAATAATAATTCAATAATACATTTGAATATAATAATTTTTCAGACTATTATAAAGAAGTACCATTACTTTTAGGTCAAGAACTTAAATTATCATGTATCTATGATACAACACCTCATGAAAAACGATACACATTTTCTAAACAAACATATGTTTTGTGGTTGTTAATGGATAAATTATTACAATCTTATGAAAATAAGTAAATATATTAAATTCAAATATTTATTCTTTTTTTATATTGATTTTATAATTTTTAATTTTTTATGAAGCAATAATTTTTTCAATCTGAAGAATAATGGACGAGTTAGTACTATTAGTATTGCAACTCGTAATACAATAGAAAATTTTTATTCATGTCACATTTATCATTATAGAAATAAATCCAACAAAGCTTTAGGTCAAGATTTTTTTACATTTGGTATTACTGTAGTAGATAAAAGTGAAGGTAATACAATTGATGTTAAATAGAGTAATTTATTTAATTACATTTATAAAAAAAATTTTAATCCCTTAGAATTTGAAAGTACGATTTGGAAAGAATGGAGTTTTATCTGTGAAGTTATAATTGTGTGTTTTATAGTCTTGATAATTTGATGTTTATTGGAAATATTCCAGGATGCTCGAAATGGGTAATTTATAACAAAATCAATGTTATTTCATCAAGCTAAAAATTAGAATTGAAATAAAATAAGTATGTTACTTTTTAGCAATGGTTTTTATAGACTTCCACAAATGTTAAATACTAATGCCACATCTACTATAAACTTTGTTTTATCTAAAAAAGGTGTAACACTACTTGGCAGTGAACAAGCTGCAAATGAAGTTGTATCAAGAATTTTAGATGATAATTGAATTTTTCAACTAAACAAAAGGCAAAAAGTATTTCTTAATATTTCTTAGTATTCTATTCTGATAATTATGGAATTCAAAAGCACTAGGCAGTGAATTAATAAAATTCCTGTATTTTTTTAATGTAGTTACAAAATAGATTTACATAAATTTCTAATTGTAACGTTAAATATGACTACTTTTAACAATATTAAAGGTAATATTAATATTCTTCAAGTCACAGCAGTATGAAATAATACGATTTTTATAGGAAAATATTTAGATGATATGAAGTAATGTAAAAAATATATTTATACAAATATCGCCTAATAACAATGGCTTATATTTACACTTTGAAGACAATATAGCAAAACATGAATGTCGATTATTTAATATAAAACAGCCAATGTATGAATTTGTACTGGAAAATAATGAATTTGTTCATTCCATGTTTTGTATTGCTTGCGTAAATTTTTGCAATCATTGTTCTCGTTCAAATGATTCTGAATAAATGCTGTCTTACAATAAAAGAATTGAGCAAGTATCCTCGTTAAATTTGTAATAATTTCATAATAGATAAAATAATAGATAAGTACATTAAACAAAACGTATAGCTATATCTTTTCATTCACTACTACTATTGATAATTACAGAGGAATGTCGTGTCAACAGAGGTAATTCAAAATGCCATTTTGTATCTTCATCCATATTGAGTCCATTAGCTATTTCATAGTTTAATAATGGTGGCCTTGCTTTAATGCCTAATGTTGTGGGTCTTTTGCTAGGATTCTCATCTAACATCATGGCCAACAAATTGTACTAAAAACAAATTATGATACATTTTGTCTAAAAAAAAAAAGATTAAAGAATGATTGTTTAAATTTTTCTTACCTCGTTCGGATAATCATGACTGAAATTGTTTGGAAATACTGACTTTCTTAAATTTCTAAGGACATCTACTCTTTCCATTTCGGTAACAAATGGAATAAGTAATTCAAACAAAATAATTCCTAAGGAATAGATATCAACCTTATAATTATAGCCCTGACCATTTATTTGTTCAGGAGACATGTAAAGATGAGTACCGACATACGCGGTATGTAAACTACTTTTAAGTGTAACATCTTCATTCTCTGAAGAAGGAGTATGAGCTTCATTATAACCTTCTGCTATTGCAGTTACAAGGCCGAAATCCCCAACTTTTATTTTATTATCAAAAGAGAAGAATATGTTCGAAGGCTGAAATTCATTTGTTATGCTTTAGTAAACGTTATAAAAGTTTCACTTTTGCAATATAAAACATCATTGTTATTTTAGATATTACCTTTAAATCACGATGAATAAGTCCTTGCAAATGAACGTATTCTACAGCATCAACGATTTGATGAAATATATGTAACACATGACGATAATCTCGCATTGACTGCATTTTTAGCCATTCTCTGAGACTCAGTCTTTGGCACAGCTGCATTTGTATGTAAAGGAACATTTTCGGAGATTTACGCGTACTCGACTTATTATTCAGATCCAAAGAAAACGATCTTTGTCGTTTTTTTTTCTCTTCCTTTTCTGATGTTTTACTATTAGTGTCTTTGAACAGAATACTTTCAGAATGTGAAGAATTAGCAATTCTTGACAATGTCTCTTCAACTTTGTTACTCGAATGTGACAAATCAGAACTCTCAGTAGTAGAATTACTTATGTTGACATTTTCATCCCGAGTTACTAACTGAGATTTCTCGAACACAATAAAAGAATCTTCATCCAAATCATTGTCTAATTCATGTGCTTCACAAGCACTGTCTATTGATGATTGATCAGTCTGACTAACATTAATACAAACGGAGTTATTCATTTTTGTTTCCATGTGAATTTCTTCTGAAGTAAAATCTAAATGTGAAGATTTAGGAATTTTGTTTATCCACTGAGGATCATGTTTTTCTTGCCATCCTACAGGGGGACACTCGAGCCATGCATTGAAGTATCTTACAATATTTTGATGATCCAACTTAGCTAATGCTTTTACTTCTCGCATTACACGTTCCCTTGAATAGGTACTATTAAATGAAATAAAAGAGAAGCTTTTTAATTATATGGTTATATTCATTTTTCATGCTTGATTATATTAAATTATATTGTAGAATTTAATAAAATACTTTAACAAACCTGTTTGGCAGAGCAATTCTCTTAATAGCATAATTGCAATCATCTATTTTATTTTTTGCCTCAAACACTATGCCATAACCACCTTTTCCCAAACAATCTACTGGTTCAAAATCTGTGAGATAACGTGATTTAAAACTATCGATTTCCTTTTCATCAGTCGGTTGATTATTCTTATTTGTTTCTATGTGTCTTTCAACTATTAAAGGCTACGTAATCATATAAAAATAAATATTTTTAATTCATGTTTAATATTAGCGTTTTAAAAATTTTGTAACATTAAAATAATCTATAGTATTGTTTACCGGATACACTGCATCTTTAGCAACTGTTGTAGCATTTAACAAACGTTGTGTTAACATAAAATTCAGTAGAACAGCAGTAGTAATCGATATTATCAGAACCTCCTTCCTATTTTTAATAAAGATTTTTCATGAAGAATATTTTATACTTTATTATGTTTCATTTTACATACCACCAATACCACAATGATACGATAATAACTTGAACGGGAGTATCTTCATCTTCTTCCTGAGTATAATTTCCTCTAAATGATTTTCGTTCTTTTTCTATAAGCATTAAATTTGGAGTACGATTGCATTGCTTGTTATTATCTAATTCTAGTTGGTTTGTCGAGTACAAATAAAATCCATTTCCTAAACAAAATTTATATCAAAGAAAATAATGTTAAAGAAACTTTCTCTCTATTATTAACGAAATTTTAATGTTTTATATTTATATACCATTTATATATTCCGAATTATATAAAATTGATAATGCAGTAGTACTTTGTGCATCTGTTATTTCAAATAACATATCATCTTCCTTATTAACATTTACTGAACGATCTAAAAGAGACTTTTTAATTGCATTACCTAAAATATATTATATTTCATTACACATAATGTTATAGTATTATATATCTGTTATAATGTTATTGAAATTTTTTTAAATCAAAAACAAAACTCAACTTGCATACCAATAGCAGGATAAGGTTGCCATGGATATTTTGTATGCTGCATGTACCTTGGCGATGCATCTAATGATTTGAGTTCTGTATTTTCTTGTACATATAACTGCCTGTTATGCATACCCAAATAAAGTGCTGGACTGACTGAAAAGTCAGTACCCCAAGACCATTGTGTACTATCAAATAAATTAATTTCTTTTAAATTGTTATGTTCATTGTCTTTTGAACTTGAATCTTCGCGCCATATAGTAACAATTGGAGAATCAAACTAACAAAATATCAGTATACGTAATTAGTACAAAGTTTAACATATATATTTTCTTTTTTTAACCGATAAAACTTACTTTGTGTTGCCATAATTTTACTGTAGGATCGTTTCTATTAACAGCCCAAATTAAGCCGTCAGGTACGATAACTTTAATTTCAATATCTAGATCACGAGGTGTTACTTCATTTTGACAATAAATATCAGACTGAGGAACAAGTACTAAATTATGTTGTCCAACACTAAAGTTCCACCTATTTCAATGCAGTATTTCAGTGTAATATCTTTCGTTAATAATGTTCAATAAACTTTATATTTTATGAAATTTACTTCTCAATACCGGTACGGGGTTCAACTGCTCTTACAGTTTGTTGAAATCGTTGAACAATAAGAATTTCCTGTTCAATGTACGTTTCTCCATCTGTGATATTAACACAACCATTGATTCCGCATTCATATAAAATTTTCCCTGTTATACTTGAAACACCTAGCAAAAGTTCAAATTCCATTTCCTTATCATTTTTTTTTCTAATTTATTTACATTTTTAAAATATTTACCATATGATTTCACTTCTTTACCACCAGAGAATACTAGATCATCAGAGTAACGAAAAGATGAATGCAACAGCTGGCTTGCGGTTATTGGCACTGCTTCTAAATTTTCTTCATCAAATTGATACAATCCACCGCTTAGAGATGGTATTAGACGAACCCATTTTCCATTATTATTGAGCTATGGAAAAAACAATGAGAGACAGAAGAATAAAAGTAGAAAAATACTTTACATTCTTTCATAAAAACATTTATTAAAAACATAAAATATATTCAATAATTACATACCTCTCTATGATGAATATTAGATGATAACATAGATCCTTCGTTAAATTCTAATGTCCATTGTTCTTTCCCAAGATTATTAGCATCCAAAGCAGATATCCTTCCATCTAATGTACTTACAAATAACAAGCTGCAAAGAAAAATACAAAATTATAATTAACTTTACACAGAGAACACAACACAATGTTTTATTTGTAAATAAGGTACAGACAAAATAAGAGCGGAACTGATGTTCAACTTTAAATTTATATGTAACTTTTTAGATATATATAACATTTAGATATACTATGTAACTTTTTAGATTTACATAACATTTTCTTTTGTTGTTTACTCTACATTATTCACTTTTACAAATTGTTAATAACAACAATCTATTCCTAAAACTGATACAGAAAAATACAATACTACATTATCTTGTAGATATAAATTTCATGCAGATTTTTGTTCATACAGATATTGTAATATCAATAGTATAATATTTAGAAAGGAGTACAACAATTGATCATTTGAGTATTGGCAAAGCTGTAAGTACAAAACAGGTACTGTTGGACTCATCAAATACGTGAACGAAAGGCAACTTGTAGTTAATTACCTGCGAGATGACTTTCTATCGCAAAGTGTCAAATCTTTTAGATCGCCACTGCTGATTGACGGCGATGTAAACAAAATGGTAAGTAACAAGTGAAGTGTTAGTCCCCACAAGCGTGTGAAAGACATCTTTTAAGTTCAGATTAACTGATTGATCGAATACATTTCGCATCGATGCCGCAAAGCGAAGTACAACGAATGTAATACTTTTATCGTAATATTCGACTGGAATATACTAGACACTGGCCATTCGACATGCAACGACAAATCATGACAAACTAATAAATCGTAACGTAACACGTAACAAATGTAAATTCTAGCGCCATCTCCGCTGTGATTATTCGCAACCTATGCGGGGAAAAAGAAAATGCGTGTTTTTATACATTTTAAGACGATATTTATTTCAGTTACATTATTTATAAATAATTACGATAATACTAATTATAATAATTACGTTATTTATAAATAATTAAGAAAGAGCAATGAATAATAATTTAAAGAATTATATTATATGTCGGCAAAAATGTTTCACAAAGAATTTAAATTGGAAGTTCTTAAAAACCATTTCCACGTTCCCCATGGATTAAATTTATTAACATTATAAAATTCCAGAATATAAAGTATAAAACGAAACGTCGAATACTCTTCTTAATCCGCTTTTTTTTTAAATAAGTAATTTTAAAGTAACATTTTCGATTTAACAATTCAAATTCTGTTCAAAAATTTTTATGAAATACATTAAGTTTCTCAGTGCTAAGTTTAAGTTAAGTTTCTAAGTTCTAAAAAAAAAATTATACATAGCGAGAAGAAGTGAAAATAGTCATAACGATAACGGAGAAGATAGAGAGAGCCATCCACTGAGAAAAAGAAATAAATCATTTTCTCGCTCTGCGATTTTTAATGATTCTGAAGACATTGTTTCGACATTGTGTCGACAGGTGACGGTGTACGTCGACGTCGAATAAGTTGTCGCACTTTTTCTACGTTACTGATGATTATGGCGAAGTGCTGCCAAATCAGAGTGTGTAGTGTCTTGTACAGAATATCATTGACGATCTGATCAATTTCTTTTTTTTTATCGAGGTAAGAGCAAGCGACGAGCTAGCAGAATTCTAATTCTATCTGTGTGATATCGCGGAAGGCGTATTAGTAAATTTTCCTTAATGACAAAGAAACGAGACTCTTTCACGTAACATCGCCAGAGTTGATATTTGTTCTTTCCTCCAGCCATACCTGAAAGTACAATAATAGACTTGGCTGGAACCTGCAGCCTGATTAAATAAATAGTATTGTCTGTCTCTTCAACCGCTCCACTAGCAGTAACCCAACTACCCTTCCGTCTGGCGCAAATAGATCAAATCAGGCTCAACCAAATTTTTTTCTTTTATTAACAGCCTCAAACACATAACCTTCCTGAGGCTGTATGTTGCGTGCCTGAGAGCTTGGTCCATCGCGTTCTAATTTGATTGTAATTCTTCTTTCTTTGAAGGTATATATACGATTGGAGGGCAGTATATAGAAAAATATAGTATTTTCGTGCCCACTTTATGTAACTTTTTGTCCATAGTCGCGCATGTTTATTTTATTTTCAGACAATCTTGATTTATGATTTCACAATTATATCATAAGTTTCATTTTGTCTTTTATTCGTTTCATTTGGAGATTTTGTGGATTGCACTGAACAAACGATAATTACCAGATTTCTTTTTAATTGTGTATATATGATCAATGCAGAATCAATGATTAGAAAGTATAAGGTATTAATTTAAACGATTATGCTGTTTTGATTTACAGTATATAAGAACATGGAGGGGCAACAATTTTGTTTACGATGGCACAATTTTCAAAACACACTGTTGAGCTCTCTTCCTAAACTGCTTGACGGTGGTTATTTAACAGATGTCACGTTAAGTGCTGGTGGTAGACACATACACGCACATAAGATTATTCTTTCTGCTTGTAGTTACTATTTTAAAGAATTGTTCAAGGTATCACATGCATTTCTAAATTGTTGAATATGTCTTTCTTTTTTTCCTTTTCATTTTTTCTTTTTTTTTTTTATCAAATTCAGTTAACAACAATCACATAAATCAACTTTTAGGACTTAAGTTCTTTGCAACATCCGGTAATAGTATTACCAGGGATGGAATATGCAAACTTATGTGCACTTGTCACATTTATGTATAACGGCGAAGTAAATATTTATCAAGAACAACTACCTGCACTTTTGGCTATGGCAGATACCTTGCATATTCGAGGATTAGCTGATATAGCTGGGGTAAGAAAATTCATCTATATTTTTGATTAATACAGTAAAGATATAAAGTAACAGTTGCACAAAATTTTTCGGATTGGTAAGTTTGCATTGTAGTCAGTATAAGATTGTAAAGATTTCTTGATATATATATATATATATATATATATATATGTATATATATATGTATATGTATATATATAAAATTTTTTTTTTTTTTGAATGCATATTTTGAATAACTTTGAAAATTTATACTTTCCTCTATTTTTCTTTTACAACTGTTCTACCAAACCTCTTATATTAATGCTTCATATATCAAGTAGCATGATTGCATTCTAAATATAATTTTTTATGCTATTAACTGTTCTTAAAGTTTAGAATAACATGATTATACACATACAGTAAAATTGTATGATTAATTTTAAATTCAATAGAAAATTTTTGTCTTAAAATATAAGATTGTTAATAGAATTTAATTTTTCGTTAAATTAATTTATACATAATAATTGCAGTTGGTTATTAAATGTTATTTACTAATTGTTTTATCATTGTTGATTAATTATATAATAGGGACAGATAATTAGTATTATTTGATGAATCATTATTCCTTATCCAATGAAGCTTGTCTCAGTGTGAATTCTAAGAAATATATTTAACAAAGCATGTATTTTCTTCAGTGCCTTAAACGTTAGCAACTCCTTGCTGATACTTATAATTTCCTTATAACCTGTTCCCAGAAACATATAGATGTATTTATATATTGACAAAATTACACTCTCATTTGTAATAATCATAATATTAATATGACTTGTTAATTGAATGTAGTTAAATATCCAGTAAATACAATTCTTTAGTAATTGTTACTTTAATTCCATAATCAAAAATTTTCATATTCATTTATATATTTAAGATCATATTATTTTATGAAACAAAATTTTTTTCAATAGATGTCTATAATTTAATTTATTTAATTTAATTATAGTAAATTGTCCCGTTATGTATCATATTTTGTATGATATATTCATAATATGTAATAAATATTAAACAATTAAATACTGCAAAAAAATACATGGACACTAATAAAATACCTTTTCCTTTATATGAAATTACAAAAAATCAAGTAATTTCTAAATTTGCTTCTCCCTTTTTTAATCTCTATATTACCCTCTGATTGTGTTGTTTTGTTCAGGTCACTTAAATACATTCACTGTCGTTCCTCAAGAAGTATCACACGAAGGAATTACCTACCACATATTATGTTCATGCGTGCATCAAAGGAACGATAATGAATATAAACGATATCCACGAGATCAAGATCGTTGTGTGTGTTGCAACTAAATGCAAGTGGATGCATCCCATGGAACCTTTCCCCATAGAATGAGTTTACAGGTATATCTAAAATAGCTTTATCCAAGAATTTCTCTACATGACTAAAACTTTTAGTAGATATTTTAGAACAGTTAAATCTTTTTTTTATACAATGTGTATTTTTCTTTGCATTACAATAATGCTTCATACTTTAGTCAAGGGTGGCTATAACAAAAATTTAGAATCAATGTAAAAAAATACTTAACAGACCTATTTTTTCAATTTAAGGCATAAAATAAAATAAAATGATATGAACAAAAAAAAAAACGGTGCATGAAATTTTTTTTATAATAACTTATTGAAAAAAATAAAATTATTTGCTGAAAAAATATGTTTAAAAAGTAAAAAAACTCAGTTCCAATTTCTTTGTATAACTAAAGAATTTAATCTCAGAGGCTAGGTAGAACAGAAATATCTTTGATTATTTAATAAAACAGAGAAGATTAATTATATAAAAAATAAATGAAATTTAAATGTGTCAATTTAATTTTAATATTCCAATTTTCATACTTGTAATTTATTTTTTTCTTTTTTTGTTTTCTTTTTACAGAAAAATTCGAGACACGATAATGGTTTATACGTTCAACCTCCACCAGTGCAACTGCAGGAAAAGATATTAACTGAACCTCCGATAAAAAAAGAAACTAAGGATAATATCATAGGTAGTAGAGAATCTTTAGAAACAGTTCTAGATACAGATGCAACTGAGACCATGGAAGAACAATCCTTTAATGATCAAGAAAGTATACCATACTGCGTGAAGACTAAGCCTTACTATTCCATTAATGCGAAGTTAAATCAAAGGGAAAAAATCAGTATTCCTTCTATTAATGCTTCTACAAACAAATACGTCGAGAAAGCGGAATATTCGGAAAGTGGAATAGATGAGGGTACATCTATATTAGAAGATCAAATTACTCCGGTAGAAGATACAAAACCTCCACCTATTTGGGATGCAAATTTTAAGTTTCTGACAAGTTCTGTGAGCGGTAGAACTTCTCAGAATTACAATAAATCTAGTGTCACTTGTCTTATCTGTGGAAAACAATTAAGTAATCAATATAATTTGCGAGTACACATGGAGACACACAGTAATAGTTCATATAGCTGCACAGCTTGTTCACATGTATCAAGATCACGAGATGCACTTAGAAAACACGTTTCTTATAGACATCCAGTTGCTTCATCACAAAAACGATCACGATATAATACACCAAAATCATAGAAATTGATTTTCTTATAGATACCTTGATTTATATCATACCTTTCATTTTAAGGTATATTTTATTTAAAACATAAATCTTGTGTTATTTAATTTGACTTGAATACTGAATACTTTATTG
Organism: Frieseomelitta varia; assembly: GCF_011392965.1. Lineage (NCBI taxonomy): Eukaryota > Metazoa > Arthropoda > Insecta > Hymenoptera > Apidae > Frieseomelitta > Frieseomelitta varia. Next base: position 249,098 of record NW_025110671.1, read on the forward strand.
ATTAAAAAACTTAAAAAAAAGAAATATAAAAGAAAAGACGAAAAATCGAAAATTTAGTTATAAATTTTTTGATTTTTTTGTTATTTATTACTAGAGTATATCTTTTAAATAATAGATTTCATCATCTGAAATAAAATTATTGATGTGATTAAAATTATTAAAATGCATCCTTGTTCAAGAGATATTCACTCTGTACAATCATTTTAGTTAAAAGAAAGGAGTTATTAGATGAATTGTACTAAAACGAAGTTATATGAAGACTATTTCCTAACTTATACAATCCCTTTTGTTTTTTTTTTTTATTTAATATTTAAACCAAGTTGCAAATATATAAAAGATTAATATTTTATTATATAAAATTAGGAGAGGATTTAATATGAAAAACTTATGTACCTCATCTTTTTAAGAAATATTCAGTACTAGACCGATTAAGAATGAGGCAAGCAAGATCTTGGTTATGTTGTTTTTAAATGTACAAATAACTTAAAGCGTGATCACGTTCCTCGAAACCTTTCGAATTGTTACTGTTTTCTTGTTATCGTTACGCTGTTGTAATAAAGACAAAGTAGACATTAGTTATATTTTTCGTTTTGACTTTCTTTTTCACAATTAATTTTACAATTTCCCAGTAAAAATCGAAGAATCAGAAAAGAGGGTATGCTTTCGTCGCGTTACATTGTAAATAGTTAAAAAATAACTTTAGTATGTAAAAAATTGTCGTTTATAATTGACATTGCGCAAAAATGTAAAATGGTGTTATTGCAATTTCATTTGTATATACTGTGTACTTAGTTTTGATTATTCTGATATACCGAATGTAAATGATCGTAATACAGACTAATCAATCTTATTCAGAAAATCGTATTAAAAAATAATATACAATATTCATTCATTGGCTACGAAATAAATAAAATGCATTCAAAAATTAAGCTCTTTTGAAAAGAAGGAAGGACACATTTTTAAAAAATATTAATTAAATCTTTTCTATACGCCATATTTTAGTATTACAGTCCTGCCCGACTGAGATCAATGTTTCCTCATCTAGCCAAACTAAACGTGTTATTTGACTCTGAGGATGAGCATCTGAAATAAAATTGTTTTTCACAATCATATACGTTGAAATAAAATAACATTACAAAAAAGAAGCAATTATATATACTTACTTTTAATAATAGTATGCTTTGCTGGATTTGTTACACTCCAAATAATGATAGTTGTATCAAGGCTACCGCTTGCGACCATAGCCGAATTAGGAGACCATGCTACAGAATTCACTCTTGCATTATGGAAACCCCATTCTCTATTGTGTGCAAGCTATAAAATGTTATATTTCATTAATAAATTTTCAAAGCAAATTTGCTTCGGATAATTATTTTCTAGTGGTAAGCTTTACTCACCCTCTAAAAATCCAATAAGCGTTTAGGAGGAACAATTGTTACAAAAAATTGGTATAAATACATACAATATAGCAGTGACAATATTTTGCTAATGGTAAATATTAAGGGGGCGTTAAAAGCGTAAAATGCATTAATGAATTTATCTACTAAATGGCGAAAGTTAAATGGAAAAGCAGCTTACACCTTGTCTGCAACTTTGCACAATCGATATGTATGAATTTCAAAGATATTTTATGTCGTTTCTAGAAATTGTATAAAATAAAAACTTCTTTTTCTTACCTTATATTCTGGCACAGTATAAAGAATCACTTTTCGATTTGTATCACACGCTACTAAGTATTTATTATCAGGACTGTAAGCAGCATCTGTAACTGTACCTAAATGTTCTAATTCCATTTTCCAAGTTAAATTCGTATCTGATAACGTATATATACGAATCTGAAAATTACACATCATTTACTTCAACCTATTTACTTACAAATCATTGCGTCATATCCTCGTAATTATTTTTATAAGAATAAATTAAACGAAAATGTACCATATTGTCTGATGTAGCTCCTACAGCTACATCACCATTTTCCTGATTAATTGACACACAAGATGGTTCATAATCGATTGGTGTATTTGATACTTTTCGTCCATCTTGTGTAAGCGTTATCTAGAACACATAACTATTGTTAATTTAACTAGTTATTAAATTGAAATACAATCGCGTTGCAATCTTACCTGCCGAACAGTTGCAATTACAGCTATATCTTTATAAATATCTAGACCTCGTGGTTGGGAGTCCAGTTTAACTATAGCCGCGTCTGTATACGTGTTTGTATCGATATCAACTGATCTTAAAGTATCATCGATACCAGCGGTATAAAGTAAATTTTTCGCAGCTTTCATTCCGTTAATTTGATTTCCGTGTCCATGACCCTGAACACGATCGTTCTCTCCCGTCTTTGCATTCCAATTGGTAATATACCCATCATGAGAGCCAGTATAAATTATACTTCTATCTGGACTCAAAGTTAATACTGTTATTGGTTTATTATGACCCTAAAAATATTCCAAAATTTAAAATTCATCTTATAAAAATACTCTTATTATTATTATTAGGGGTGTGTGAGAACCCGAAAATATCGGGAACCTGATGGTCGGGACGAGCCGGGAAGAGGTCGGGTTCCAGAAAATTTCGAGCACCCGGCTGCCGTTTCTCTAACTACTCTATAATGCTGTATAGCAGCCTACAAAATATGTAAATACACAGTTCAATTTCTTCTGCCAGTGAAGTCATTGGAAACACGGATTCTAAAAATTGTGTGACCTGATGTAAACGAACGTCTGACTGCGTGCTTAATACTTGGACGTTATGTACGCTGTTGAGCAGTATCGCTGAGAGATTCCGGGAAGCTCGGACGTATATTTCAAAATCTATGTGAATCTAATGAAGACTAAAAGTCTTTAAAAAAAAAAAATGTCGAGTGACAGTGATAGTAAAATTGTGGTAGCAGGAAGTAGTGCGGAAGATATATCGTGCAAATGAAGAAGGTAGAGAGAAGCTCTGTTTGGGAATCATTTTCAAGAAAAAGATGACACAAAGGCGGAGTGCACGCATTGTCACCGTGAATTTAAAACTAAGTATGCAGATACTACTGGTTTGTTACGCCATTTGAAGCATGTGCATCCAAACATAAGTGCATGTACTAAAAAAGAAACGGAATCGATATAAAATTTGTCGCATGTACAAAATGATATGCGAAAGATTGTCCAAAAGATATAACAGAAGGAATTGCTCGAATGATGGTTTTACATCTGTGACCTTTCGATATACTTGAAGGCTTTACCGAATTATTTAAGCTTGTTCCCAATCCTTTTCCAAATGCCAACTCTTTCGGGAAATTCCCGATAAATTCGAGAATCTCGAAATTTTCCAATCCTGAAAAAATTTCGTGTTCCCGACTCAATCCGACATTTCGGGTTCTCTCACACCTCTACTTATTACGTATTCAAGTTGTTACCTTTATTATTCTAAGAGGTTTTGTAGGATTATCAACATCCAGATAATTAATAAAGCCACTCAAAGATACAGATAGCAAATACTTGTCTTGCCATAAACAACTGACCTAAGAAAAGCTTAATCTTGTTACCGATTTTATTTTTATCTTTTTAAAATTGTTTTTGATTATTCGCTATATCATGAAATTAAAAAATTACATACTTGTTGATCGTCGACTGTTAATCCCATACTAAATTCACTAATCAATGAACGAGTTTCTACGTCCCAAAGTTTACATGTCTTATCACCAGAAGCAGTTAATAACTGCGTTCCATCTGGTTTCCAAGCCACCTGTAAGATAACGAAAGATTTATCTAGAATGAGTACATCATTATTTTTAGAAGAATTTGGTCTTAAATTGATTCAATTTATTTACTCCATATACTCCGCCTTGATGAGCTGGTGACCCTACTTCACCAACTAAATCGGAGCTCGTACCATCATAAATAAATACTTTTCCATCAAATCCTGCAGATGCAAATAAATTACCACTAGGCGAATAACGTACAGCTTGAACGAATCGAGTATGTTCCTGTTTGGTCATTCTGTACATATGACAAATTTATTATTTAAATCAACGTTAAGGAGTTTCTATCTAAGACTTGCGAGCGATAACGCTGTAATATTAAAAAATATTTAAATATTTTCAAATGTTACGAAGACACTTTGAAATCTTGCTGCACTCGAAAATCTTACATAGAAACTTACTATTAAACATTTATGTTAAGTTAAATTCATTTATCTTTCGTATACGTACTTAAACTTAAATGGTGGCCCTTCAAAAACGGCAATAGTATTGTCTTCACTTCCAGTGATTAATCTAAATGGTCTAGCAGGTCTGAAGTCGCACGAGTTAATAGATTTACTCTGACCAGAGATTTCACCTACAGAGGTACCGGTTTCTGCCATAAATACATGACCAAATCTAAAGTCATATATAAAAATAAGTCCATTATTAAAATCGAAACCGCACTAAGATTATGGGTCATTTACCTTTCTCTTCCTTCTCCAACAACCACCATACGTTGATTGTCAGGTGACCATGCTATATCTTTAATAGGCCCTCCAATAGGATGAAATTCATTTTTTAAAATGTGTTCTTTGTTGACAGTATCCCAAATACGTACCTTGCCTGATTGGTCTATAATAAAAAAAATTGTATACATTTTTAAATCTTTATTGGATTTTGATTTACATGTATTATTTTCTTATAAATACACATCTATAGATATACATACCACCTGATGCTATATAAAATCCACTTGGAGAATACTTTGCCACATTAACTGGACAAGAATGTTCTGTGTAAATATCTGTAATAGCTGGATTCTAAAAATAGAAAATGATTAAAGCAATACTGTGCTCCAGTATTTTATATATAAAGCAATACTATGCTTCGGTATTTTATATATAAATTAAATACTTACATCAATATTTCTAATAATTACACTATTACCATTAGTGTATAAAAAGTTTTTTCCTTTAGGATCACCTCCTAATACAAGGGGTTGTCCTCTTTGTGTTCTTGGTAATGTAGCAAATATATATTCTGTAAATACGAAAAATTAAAGTGAATATTTGTTCTATATAGTATAAAAACAATATGCGTATTTAAATTAATTTAAATGATATAAAGAAATATTCAATAACAAATGTAGTTTGTAATATATTTGAAAATTGTATAATAGAATGCATTTCTTCACTGGAACCAAAATATACTTCCTTGATTTATTGGCATAAATCCAATATGCAATATTTCAAATTATTTTAAGCATGGAAACTGTATTTTGGCCTAAAATTATCACTCTCTGCTCTTAATACTTCCAAGAAAACTGCTTTTGGCTAAAATTTAATTAATGCAACCAAGTAATATAAATATATAATAATTCGAATCTTCAAAACTATTTCTAAGATAATAAAACATATTTCAATTCTTTTAAAAACTAATACTTGTTATACTTTGATTTTAGAAAAATTTAATTATTACATATATAATTTGCAGTTTGTCATTTTTTTCACAGTATAAGCGTGTGTTTTTTTATTCTTACTTTTGTACATTGTTGCAAATTGGACTAGGTAGTAATAAATTATACTTACGAAAAGCGTAGTTTCGATTAAAAAATATATATATATATTCGCAATCAAAAAATGCAAAATAAGTGGTAAACGATATGACACGTAGGAGCTGTGTGTAAAAATAAAAAATGAAAAATTCAGCGATTTGATGAATGATTGATTACGCGTGTGCGTATCCAAAAGAAATTGATAATTTTATTTTAATTGTAGCCAATCGTGACATTACACAGCCGCTAATGCATTTGTTGAAGTGTTATGATTTGGCATAAGATAAGGCCGGAAAATTGTGCGGCTCGATATTCACATAAAATAGACGATAATAAATCGTCAGGAATGCATGAAGAACAGGTGAAATCTCTGAGCGCCACTTACTTGTTTCATAGGACATCTTTCTCCCGTTTGTTTCTTTTAAATAATACTTGAAAAAACTGAACAATGAGAACAGTTCAATGTTCCTCGTATCTTTCGTCGTCTCCCCCCCCCATGCACTTCCCACCGAAATGCTTGTTCCGCCCTTGCCTTATTTAGTCGAAGCATTGATTATACCGCAGCAAGATGGTCAAGTAACTGTGTAGTTAACGACAGTAAAGCCTCGTTTTCATATTGATAAAGAAATTTTGTCTGTCAGAAATGTATTCGTTCTCATTAATAGGGTAAAAGCGGGGAATTAAAGAGAGCGGCTGAATCGAATTGAATTAAATTTAACTTAATAGTTTATCTCAAAAGATAAAATAGGAGGTTGCAGATTTCAGAACATTGTCGAAAGAAGTGGACTCTTCTTCAGTCAAATATCACATTTTATTTTAAATCATTTATATATGCTTAAAAACATTCGCAATGATCAATTATTTCTCTTTCATTCTCTCTCTCACACACACACGCGCGCGCGCGCGCGTTTCAACCGTTAACTTGATAACAAATTTTGTAAATACTTATGAAGTTTTATACAAAATCTACATTATTACGTGTTCGTATAAAATGTGGACGCATTATGCTAAAAAAGAAAAAGAAAAATTCTAATATCATTCTTTGTGCAAATACGAATATCGAAAATGTCACAACACCAAATATTACGGACTTAGAAATTTTTTTACATGAAAATTCAAATTACGTGCTTAGAATACGTTCTCGAACTTCGCTGCATGATTTTGTAATAAATATTTTATTTCAACGAATAAAATATTCGAATGCAGGTATTATTGTACGAGTGAGAATATATTCCGCTAACATTATGTTATATGTGAGTTTTGTACGTATATATTCACTCAGCATGAAAAATAACAAATTTTCAGCGAGGTAAGTTCCCTTGTGCCGTAACTTGTACCTTAAAAGCGAATAGAACAATTGAGAATCTAATTGAGATTTGAAGAAATCTCATGTAATAAAAAGGACTTGCCTATTTTCATGCTTATTTGAATCATAATGTAGATATAAGCGAAATTACAAATGAAATCATTGTAAAGATAAATGATACTTTCACGGATAACAAAATAAATAATAAATTAATGGGAAATACTGCGCAATTAGAAATATTCATGGTCGACATTATTTACCTATAACGTGTACAGATATATATAAAGAAGAGTATATGTAATGATTCGAAGAACTTACTAAAATACTTATTTAAGATCGAAAATTATGAACAATTTGACTGTCGACCAATCGTCAACTTAACTTTCTAATATTACGTACTCTATTAAATGTTTTTGAAAACCCATATAATTGTTAGTACGAAACATATGAATACCATTATCAAAAGCAGTCTTTTCAAACTTATCGCCATTAAACTTTACGAAATTATTATCTAACGATGTACGGATGAATTGTCGAAAAATATCACTCTTCACTCATTGCCTTACGTTCAATAAATTGTTCAATAACTGGCTAACGTTTGAAATATTAACTCTTGTGTCAAGAATTAATCATCAAATTATTACAGTCAAACAATTCTTAATGCTACTTATTTTATGAAAGACCAGTTTTTCACAACTACAAGAAATAACCACGACAACTTTGAGTGTAAAAAGGTGTACAAACTGATCTGAACCCTTATGAAATGTTTTCATCATACCTATTAAAGATATTACTCTCCATACCGCTTTAAGACTTTCAACATGTCATTTTTATCAAGTAAATTTCATTATTACCTATATATCTACGATTATCTTCCTATACTTTCCGATAATTTCGACTCCTTTTTAGAAACAGAAACATGTTTTTCTATTTCGTCATTATTTTTAAACTTCAACATTCAACAAATTTCACATTGCCTACTCTATAATGGGATTTTTCAACTCTTTAACGCTAATTTAAACATTTCTCCTTTCAATGATACTGTATCTTACGCTTTGCATTCATTTCTTCAGGTAATCGTCTCTTAAATGGTGGATAATTATTTCGGAAATGAGCAGATTCTTCTTGAGACCGTCGATGACTATTGGTCTCCGCAAACGAGTTCCCTTTCAATCGTTTCTCATAAAATTCACTGTCAGCTTCAATTTCTTCGATTGAGGGTATTCGAGAATGCCTGAATTCTTCCGCATCTTCGTCTCGAGGCAGAGAGCGTGTCGAATCTTCTGGAACTGGTCGACCATCCGGATACACTCGAATTACCATTGGTCCAACTAGATAAGGGCCAGTGTGCTCTGAGGATGGTCGAATATAATTGTTTGTTGCCATTTCTTCTGCTATACCATTTACATCGCTATCGTCGATAGCTGGAAAAAAAAGTAACAATAAATAATTCAAAATTAAAAGATAATGCTACTGAAGTCTAAAGATAATTCTGTTAAAAAAATAAGATTGAACAACATATTTGGAATAGGAAAATTGTTTAAAATAATTCATTTTCAATGTAAACCAAGATTCTCGAATAACTTATAAAAGATTGGTTACATATTTTCCTGCGATTATACTTCCAAATTTTTTTTTTTTTGCTGTTCCTCTACACTTTGAATTATGCGAGAGAGATTATTATAAGGAGAGAGACTCATAATAACTTTCTGTTCTTAGGTCCTTATCAATAATATATCTTTTATAAAAGCAATACTATTTCTTAAAGATCAAACATGGAAAGAAGACATTGTCTAAATAATTAGACTGAAGAATTAATTGTTTAATTTATTTAAAAATTGCTTAAAAATGTTTTAACTCTGAATCGATTAATAATTTAGATAAAATTAATATTAAATTAATATTAAATAGCGGATTTATGAAATTCGAACTCTTAAGGTTTAATTGATGCATATTCGTGTTATTCATATTAATAAATGAATATCATTATGAATATCAATATAATCATACAATTAAGCAGCTATGAAAAAACTCTAAAATTAAAATTAAATTTTATGGTAATAAAGAAGAATTATCATTGATCGTAAATATTTTTAAACTGATCGATTTCTAAACGCATTTTACTAATGTATGCAATATACACGATTCAAAAGTCATTTCTTGTTTGCGTCTGTATGTGACCCTCGGATTATGATAATTCGATGTCTAATATTTTTATGTCAGTGTCTCATGATACTACTTCCTACTTCCGTCAAGTTCAGAAATGCCATATTTAATTCGTTTAAATAGACTTGGAAGAATATTTTGCATATTTTGTTCATAAGAATAATTTAAAAATTTCTCATGAATATATTCCGTAGCTAATGGCATAATCAGAGTAAAAGATAATCATCAATTAAAATATCAATAAAATGAATTAAGAAGAAGACTGATGAAATCAACGAGAATAAATTATCAGAAAAAGCATCTTCTAATCTTTCCTTTTATCTTTTCCGAGATTTAGTAAGAGAAATCCATAGAACAGATCACATTTTTCATAGCATCCAAAAACTCTCCCTGAACTTCGGTTGACTCGTTCAGATCGGGTGAAAGTGCAGTTAAAGAAGTTGATCCAATTGAGAACAAGCATTCTGCTATCAAACGCGATCTCGTTCGGGCGAAAAAACACTTTCTAGTGGAACGTGCGCGATAGAGACGAATGCGTTTGTAACTTTCTCGTAGTAGTATTTGTTTTCGTTCATTTCAAGTCGTGTAGATAATAATCCCTTTCAACATTTACCATTTCTTCTTATTATGATTGTTAACAACTGTCATGCAACTTTGATTTTCGCGGTCAATACTTTTCTCGACTAATATGTAATGTAGTTCTACAAAAATACTTGTTCAAGTACAAGTTTCTCTCGTTCTTTTCTTCTTTCTTGTTAATTAGGACTTTCACTTGCATTAATGAACTTCATATGATTGGAAAATTAACGGTGATTGAGAAAACAATCCTAAGGTGTTCTTTCTATTCTATAGTCTTCTAAATATATGTGGTTTCATTTGTAAATAACGTACCCAATGAATCCGTTCTGATAGAGAAATAAAATTCATCCAGTTTGGGAGCGAATCTTGGAGAGTATGCATTTTTTATCATGGCCCGCCAAACTATAAGTAAGAAGCAATAAGTTAACGAAAATAAAAATTAACTTTGATTGTTATGTTCAATTTATAGTGAAATTGGAAATTTTACTAACTAAGTTCTTTCGCGTTACGTTGATACGGATCCAATCTATCAAGAACATTATTATCCATGTTAGCCAAGTTCCGCATCCCAGCAACCAATAAATTTTTATTGCAATCTGGCATCGATGAGTCCGCACAATATTTGGCCACTTGCATGCTGAACATTCTTAACAAATAGCTTGCCTGAAAGAAATATTAAGAATTTTCAGAAAAATTTCTTTCAATATTATATTACATTTTAATCTATTATATAAATACAAATACTAAATAATCTACTATTATATAAAATACAATTTATTATGTTCCAAGAAGGCAGTAATTTAATACAGTCAATTTGTTTCTAGGTGGACGCGTAAAGGAAATATGAAGATCAATGCTATTTCTTTAAATAGAATTACATGATCTTTTTTACGTCAATCGATGCGGCAGACCATTTCCTATGAAAAGGTATTAACTTATCCATGTCGAAAAATTAACAATTTAGGATATATAATATTTTAACTTTAATTTAAAGACAAGGGCAGTATAAATGTAAGAATATTGCCCTTGTTCTTCCTGGTTTCTCATATAATAAATTTTATAAAATTAAAGTTAAAATGGGGCATCCTGTATACCTACATACATCCAATATAATACATTATCATTGAACAAATAAATCATGTGACAAGAGAAACTGAGTCTTGAATCATAATTCAAGACATCTCGTACAATTCAAATTTCAAACATTTCCCGCCATTACTGCTAAGTTCAATTTTTAAGATATATTTTCGTAACTAACAATTAAATATTGTATCATTGCAAGATTGATTTTCAATAACTTATTCTTTAATGTCGATGAAATTTTTAAGATCGATTTATATGTAAAAAATAAATAAATAAATGTGTTTTTCTCTACGTAAATTGTTGTTCATCGCGAAAGCTGTTTTTCATTCCGTGAGGACAAACGCATTCTACGTGCGTCCGGTGAAACTCGACAATGTGTAACATACAGGATATCGAACACTACAGTTATAACAAATATATATGCGTGTCGCAGTCTGTGTCGTATATCACGTATCGGGTTCTGATTGCGATACACCGTCTTTTCTTCTTTTTCGTCACAAGGAATTCTGTCCGCCACGCGAAACATGCCCCCGTTCGTCTATGTAAAACACAATGACCGATGTCCACATACTTTTGGCTCCATCTACGTCCAAGCGATTACGCGAATATTCAATCTTAGAATTTCTAATGACATTTCTGTAACCTGTCTTTCAAACAGCTACAAAATTTAATATAATGACATTTGGGTAAGTCTATTTGCGCAACAATAAAATAGTTTGAGATATATATTTATTTCTGTAATTCGATTTTTGCAATTTCTATTATATCCTGGAATTTTTATTTTGCATCTTTTATTTACGACAGATTCTTAAAATAAGAATTTTATTCTTAAATAAAACTTGTGCCAATATTTTTATAGCAATAATTATTTTTCCAACAGTTTGAAGTTGTGTTTGAAGTTATTTGTTCTCGAACACATTAACAAAGAGACGAATGTGATGAATTTCAATCTCGACAAGTTGCACTCACTCGTACATATGTACGTACATGTATTCCGATAGTGACCTACATAGATCTACAACGTGATCGATGGTGGATTATTGTATTATCTTCTAAAAGTTTCCGGATATAAGAGAAAGTCTATGTAAATGGACACAGAATTGTTCGGTAAATGATCATCGTAAACAGAAGAGCAAATGCGAAAATAATAATCTCGTTATACGAACACGATTTTGGGAAAACTTTCAAAGTTTTTAAACGTTGGAATATTTTAAGTCGACTTGAGACTCGGTAAGTTACAAGTTCAATTCAATCACAGATAGAGAGCACGTTCTTGAACTTCAACTTACTTTCAATCACTTTTATCAACATACGTATTACGAACATGTTACAGACGCAGTGCATACTCTTTCTTTCCTCGCGTAGATGGATTGTAAAATTAAGAACAAGTTATAGTAATTCTAATTTCAAAAGGACTTCTAACGTCAATTCCTATCAAATATTAACGTTATGTATACATTGAGATATTTCTTTGCATTGTAGAATCTGAAATTAATTAGTTTAGAAACTGTTTATTAATTAACTTGGGCAGTTAATTTCAAATTCCTCGATGCGGCATAATATCCTAATGTATAATTAATATTTAATCATGATATTAATAATATTCAATAATATAAAAATAAAAAATGTATAGTAACTTTTATAAAATGAACAACAACCGAGTTTAATGAACTATATATACTATAATGTGCAATGGAAGAATAATATAACAGATCGGTGTCGTCTTCTCTAACTGCTGTATTTGATTGCAGCATTCTTTCTCTACTGATAAGCAGTATCTTATTTCGTGACTATAAGAAACACGTAAAATCGTTACATACTTATTGTCAGAGTAATGACCAATCATGCTGTTCAAAGATGAACAAAAATTTATTAACAGATAATCACGATTAGTTAATTTGACCTCCAAATATTTAGCATTCTATAAAGACACTAACCATAAGATTAACAAAAAAACATTCTGTTATAACATTAACAAAAAAAAAAAGTTTCTCTACCAACTATCGACAAAACAATGATAAAACCCATTGATCGTAAACTGTTGCGTCTGAGACTATTTTCAGAAAAAGTAGTGTTATAAGAATGGCACAATGTCATGAGAAAAGTCAATGTCCGAATTGCGCTCGCGCAATTACACTCGACCGGACTGCAAGTGCATGAGAAGAGCATTTTCAGCGAATGCAGCTGATTATGTTCGGTGAAAGTCTGCTTTTGTTGATATTACATACAGACTTGGTATAAAGTCTATTTTATTAAAAAAAATCTTAACGCATATATAAACAATAATAATTTTATTTGTTTTTCAAATTTTTTTTAGGAAAAGATTTACAAGGTATAATATAATTAGTTTATAATGAAACATGAAAGCATTTCTTACTTTCTCACCCCTGGAGAGGAATTCCCACATAGGGATCGCGGACGCAGTGACACTGAGGGCACAACATCCCAGAATGACAATGAACAGCGTAGCAGTTCTTAAGATCTTCATCGCTGTTTCACTTTTAGTTTTAATAGCTGTCACAAATACACCTCTTATTACGTATTGTTAATCTGGAGAATTCGATCTATCACGTATACGAAAAACTCGTGTAATGAAGACTCTTGACAGAAACACTAGTTTTATGACTCAGAATGTATGTACAAATGATATGGAAACGAGTCTTAAGGTTAAGAATTACTCATTAATCAACCAAGTATTAAAAAAAGAAAAGAAAATGTGTTGGATAAAATTCACGTGAATTCGAACGAAGACGAACGATGAAACGACTCTCCCACACGAATGGTCTTTACAAACTGGGTGAATTTCCTTCAGTCCCTGATTATATGTTCTGTATACCAGTATACCAGTGACGTCCATGGAATACCAGGTCCCCCACTCCTACTTTCAAGAACAGAGTCCACTGTTCCATAGTACATATTTACTTCTTTCCAGGATGTCACCTAATTAATAGAAACTTTTATATGGCAAAAAAATCTTAACTAATTTTTTCTTCTTTGTTTCTACGAATCAAAATTTCCAATTCAAATACACGTACAATTTATTATATATTGTCTTTTTGTTGCGTCTATTTGATGCAATAAATTATGGAAATTTTTGAAATTAATTTTGAAAACGCAGACCTGTAAGCACAGAGGAAATCAATTGAAAACGATTGTATATCTGAAAGAGGAAGTTCGTGATGCTCACTGCTTTAAAAGGATCCAATCTTGCTCATCCATTTCTTCCAGCTTTAATATACATATAGATAATAGACAAGTCAAACTCTTAAAATTATTTTCTTCCGAATTTTCATAAAAACATGCTTTCATATATGAATTTACGCTGGTGCAGGTACGCGGTGGGAAATGAGAAACCTTGTATTATTCGTGCAGCTAAATGCCGACAATGTGAATGTGTAGCTTGTTACCGCAACCAGCGTCGTTCCAGGTAATCTCGACTATCTCGTAGGTTCGCTGCACATTTAACAGTCAGCATGCAGTCATCCGACTATTATGTCATTCGGATCCTACAAGAATAGATCTACATCAGGGATTCTCAAATTGTTCATTATGAATCAAGGCTTGATCATAATAGAGTAATTACTCTAGTATTCAATTTTATATAAAACAGTGCTCTACATTTATTATTATAAAAAGTTGATTATAGTTTTTACAAGTATGATGGAGGATAAAATTGTACTTCAATTAAATGTGAAACTAGAGAATCAATACATTTAAACGTTCGTTTAATGATATGCACGATTGAATTTAAATCTTAATTTATGTTACTATGATTTTGAAAAGGAGTAAGATTTGTAAACAGATAAAAGTTAACTAAAAAAATTACTTCATGTATTTTGAATTTGAATATTATTTCTCATGGTTGAAAATCACATAGTGAACGCAATTGTAATGTATCATCAGTCGTTGAAGCTAACTTGAAGGTAACTGATTGAGACTACTAGGACAAACAATTTGCTTGGAATCGAGTGGTCTTACAAAAATCGTATATGGCGATTCATTGACCGAACAAGTTGTTCTACTTTTCAAGTTAATCGATAGCAGGTATACGATCTGGCCTAGTTATGTGTCCATAGATTGCGACTTTCATCATAAAAGGTTACTCATAAATTTTGATCGATTTTTAATTAACCAATCTATATTCTTATCAATGATACTGTCCTATGTGAGGTTATATCTTTCTACATGAAAAATATATAAAATATAAATGTTGAAGACAAAAAGTCCAATATACATACATAAACTTAGAACTTGTATGTAACAAATTAATGAGAGAACAATCAAGGGAGTTTCAATTTACGTTTTAGCATGTAGGTACATAGTACTTAAAATAAAAATTTTGTTCTTTTTAATAATTTAATTTTTTGCAGGCAATTTGGATCTGAAAACTATTTTCCTTGATTTATGAGCCCTTACTTATCATTCTTTCAATAAGTGCTTTTAGTCTTTTTATTTCCCATTAAAATTAAATTCAATTGGTCATGAAAATATATATTTTACTTGATTTCTCATATAAATAATTGCAGAATTATTAAATAAACAGGATTTCAATAAAATAAGAAACTTCCTCTTTCTTCAATACTGTGAAAAATATTGGATAAAAAAAAGAAGAAGAGAATTACAAACATTGATATTTTGACTGACGTAGCTTCATGGGTTAATAATGTGACGCCCCGAAAATATTTACTGCGTTTTACAACCGTATAAAAACAATATTAATTCACAAAGAAAAAGACAACTATGCAACGATTTAATAGCGCAGTATATTAAAAAGAAGCCGAAGAATGTTAAATGAGTTACGATTTGTTGCCGGTAACGGTGTTAGCGAGCTAAAATGATTATGCATAAATTTTTCGGCGCGCAGAGTGACGTGAGAATGTGGCGCCTCTGAGGAATGCAGACCTACTACCTACGAAACAATGTTAAGATTGATTAATGAGTGTTGAAGCTTTGTAGCTAAAAATTCCAGAGGGTTACCACGTCTTTTTGATACGGCGATTTATTAAAAAATGAGTTAAATTTATCATATTGAAGTCTGCAAGCTCATCATTGGAATACAATTACATTTTCTTTTTATAAGGATTCTTTCTCTAAAGACAGTCGTAGACACCTGATCAATAAATTATCATGGAATAAAATTAGTATGTATATATACACACAGAAACAATTTATTTATACTTGTTTTGTTTATGAGAAAAATCTAGTTTTCCTGCTATTTGAATTGGATATATTCTTCTTGTAGTAATCTAACTCCAACGTTCCCTAGAATATAAAATAACTTATACTAATACGTAGATAATAATCTATTAAAGAAAATTAGTGTAATTATTTCTAAAGCTATATTAATTCTTCATCGTTTTGCGAATGATAATTTATTGTCGATTGATTAGAATGAAAAATCAGCGATTTTTTGGTAATCAGTTGATATATATAGAGATACTCTTAACGATGACGATTTTCATTTCATATTTATATTTGATATCTATTAATTCTAGGTAATCTATTAATTACAGATTAGACTGGATGAAATAATATGTAAATATGTTCTGTTTCAAATTAAGAAATATAGGTAGAATAATTTATGCTACATTATTTTCTCAAAATGAAAAAAAAAACGTATCGGAATAATAGATACTATGTACGTCAGAAATGCGAGAGAAATTTTTATGATTAAGAAACAAAAATAGATTACCGCGGGAATTTCCTGAAACTTTACAAAATTCTAGGATCCAAGTGAAAGAAGAAATCATGACGCAAAAGTTTTAATTAAATTCTCGAAATTCCCCTTCGTAATCACATTCCACTGAAAAGAATGAAATTGAATGATTAATCGAAAAACATATTGCAAATGAAATGCTTTAATGCAATGTTTAAGTTAATCAGCATTCATTGGGAATTTCATACGAAACAAATTTCTCTTCTTTACCATTTTACAAAATAATTGATTCTCTTATAATATAAACGCCGAGCCTGTCCATCGAACGATTTCGCATGAGTACAATAAATTTCACAAGTTTTGAATTCCAAAGGCATGTAACAGTATGTCTGGTCACGTGTAGAAATCTACGCGAATCTTATGAACAGTGTTATTCTGAAAGGAAATTCCAAGTATTTGTTTTAATCTGAGATTATATTGATCAATAACATTTTAGTTGAATAAGAAGTATCGAGTAAAAATAATATAATTATTTTATTCACATTTTTAATTGAGAAAGATAAGGTGTGCAAGAGAATATTTCACGGAATTTGTATTTTGCATATGACGACTTATGTTACAAATAATATATGTATAAGTTCAATTTTTATTCTTGTCTTTCAACTGACGTCATTAACATAACGTTATTAATTTTGGCTATACATGTAACTAACAATGAGCTTTATTGCACTTTTAGTGAATTAATATAAGAAATTATTGCAAAAGTTTAAAAAAGCATTGTGTTATAAAGTATTTCATTAGTATTTAGTTTAAAAATTAAATTTGAAAATTAAAAAACTGAATTGGAGAACTATATCATATAATTAAAATTAAGGATTTGAAAATCATATTAGTTATTAATAATTAATAATTAAATTTAAAAAAAAACTGTATTTTGGAAGAACCTTTTGATTGAAAATACAGGGGCGTACACAATTGATTCGCATATTTTCTTGGAGATTGGGGAATATATAAGTGATGTAAACGCTGAAACATCTCTGCGTGGGACATAATTTAAATGCAATTTAAAACTAGTTTAATGGTGTTTTCGGTACGAATAAACTTCTTCATTTTTGAGGTATTCGTTTACTGACGTCAATACGAGGAATATTGAAAAGTCGTAAAAAGTTAAACTGGCGCCGTTTTGCCGGGCAATGAATCGTGTTTATGGAGGTATAATAAGAGATTCAAATGTCCGGTTTCAAAACTACGTGAAAGAAATTTCTTGTCGCTATACTGTTTTTTTTTGTCGCTACGGCGGGATAAAAAAGTTTTGCATACCTTCCCTATTGGAATACTATAAATGCAGCCGTTTTTATTATTTAAAAATATAGTTTAATTATTTTTAATACTTTCTGCGATGTATTCAAAACTACTTTCGTAAGTCAATGATGAGTATTTTCAACAATGAATTGAATAAATCGTTAAGAAATTTATCATAGACTGTATATAATATAAAATTAAAATTCTACATGGACAGCTGAAAAGAATGCTCAATCGATAGAGCAAAATTATTTGTATTATTATGCAAATGTAAAATAGACAGAGACATATTTCTAAGTATAAAAATATATTTGATAGTTTAATATTATAATCTCAGCAATATTTATATGCTTACAAAAGATTTACATGCTTATCTAATAAACAATTCAGTATCAACAAATTAATAACTTTCTTACACTATAAATATATAGAAACTTCTTGTCATATAATTAGAATTTGCATCTTTATTTCAGTAATTCAGTTTTATTAAACAATTAACAGTTTAATAACACTAATACTTCTTCAATGACGCCCATAAGCATGGTGTGACTGATGTGCTGTAAATGAAACAAAATTTTTATATAATTCCAGAATAAAAAACGGAGATAAATAAAGATATAATTCTAATAAACTTACGTTTATAAAATTCAGAAAAATTTATATTTGGCAAAAGAGAATGAACTTTTTCTAAAACTGTTGCCTTTGATGCTAAACTAGCATTTGTATTCCATATCTATGAAAAAATGAAAGATTTTATAATACAGTTTATACTTGTTTATACTTTAATTAGTTAATGTAAAGTTTTTGTATTGTTTTTAACTACTGTTTTTATTACTTGGACAAGATCTTCTCTATCCCTAATAGATACAGTTACTCCACAAATTTCATCACCTTCTGCAACGCATTCAGCAAATTGTTCTCCGATAGCTGCAAGTACCATCTCTTTCCATATCTTCTCCTAAAATTGTTAAAATTATATCATTAATATTATTAATATCATTACTGACAATTTTAATACCTACAGTATCAGATTTATGACACTTTAATCTCCATGTTCCACCATTTTGATTAACAGGCTCTTCCCATAGGGGATATCTTTCATCTCTCATTAAATGATAACTATATCTGACCTATTGCAAAAACAAAATAAAAAATATTTATTCGTTCTAATCAATTTAATGATATATTATAAAACATACTTACTTGCACGGCGCTAGCACTTGGTATATTGTTGAAAACAGCCCAAAAGCTTTGTATAGTGTTCACAGTATAAATCTTCGTTAAATTTTCTTTATATTCTTCAACAGTTATGCCAGAAATAGCTCTGTTAATTTTACCAACTCTTTAGAACTTTCTATATACACTATGAGCAAACAATGATTCAATTTTTTCAGAATTGTGTCTCTTGTTACATCTCTTTTTGTAACATAACAAAAGGATAAAAAAAAAAGAAATACTGCTTTAAAAAAAACCTTTAAAACAAAGGAGAAAAATATAAGAAATTAAATCATGAATATATATACATATCGTATTACACGTTACGCGTACTGTACGTAATTGTGCAATCTCATTTTCCTCAAATGTCCATTAAACCTATTTATGATCGTGAAATATTTCTTTTTTTCAAACGCTAGTGTGAAATGCAACTACTGCTGATTAAATACAAAATCATACTAAGTTGCAGTCATATAAAAAAAAATCATACGTGGATTGACGTATAACGATATAGGTTATAAAAATGAAGTGATAGCGACACACTATCTCGCATCGTTACATTGTTTCCTTTCATAGTTATTCGTAATAATAATTTTATATTTAAGGAAAAAAAAAGAAAAAAGAGAAACATTAGTCGGATACACTTTCCTGTGACATTTTGCAAGAATGAAAAATCAAACAGAAATTGCAAACATCGAAATAATATACTATACATTGAATTAGTAACTTTTGTACAAAGTTAAAAGTGAACTCGTTTTTCTTACTTGTCTAACCAAAATGTCCACGATGATTGCAACGGTATTCCCGACGTTTCATGTTTCTCGATTGTTTTGACCGTTTCATCTGAAAACACCGGTGTTTCCGATAACTCAGCCGAGGTATCTTCTTTCGGTTCACACTCCACCGCGGCCATGTTCGAAATGACGATACATATATGTACGTGTGTATATACGTGCATGTTCATAGCTAGCTTCTATGTCAAAAATCATATGATCCGAAGAAAACAATAACAAGAACGGTTCGACTTGATGATACAGGTGATCCATTTATAATTGGAAAATTGTGTAACTCGAACTACATTTAGGGAAGCTATCAAGTCATTTCGTGAATTTATCGACCATCTCGAGAAAAGAAAATAAGTAATTTAAACAGATTCGTTGAAAAGAAAAATTAATGACTGTTAAAGATCATTAATTAAGTATTAATAATAGATATTAAATGACATTAAATGTAATTTCGTGGTTTAGAGTATTTGAACACCAACCTGGAACACAGTCAGAGTGCTTGCACAACATGTAAACCACAGGTGTTGCAAATATGCATAGCCACGAGATATGTAGTTGTGTCGACAGCATTTCCATATATCTCGCTGTGTCTGTGGCAAATACATATAAGAATGATGGGAGAATGTAAATACCTTCATTATCAACCTTTGGATTGACAAATCCTGATTTATTCATTGATTACTCCATTTTTTCATAATTTTTTTTTATTTTTCGTAATGTTTTTTTAAATTTTTTAGTCAATGATAGATTGAAACTCTCTTTCAAATAGTTTTCAATTCTTAATGTGCTTACATAAGACGAATTATTGGCGTAGAAAATTATTATTTTTAATTTAGATATATAATGTGTTCAGTTCTTTCATTTTGCCGTAACGTGGCATTAGTGTTTCTGATTCCCTAATGGAAACGAATTTTCGTTTGCAAAAAAAGCTAATTAGATAGATTTAAATTATAAACTTTTGTAATATTGATGCTCAGCTTTCTTTCTATATCTTTTCAAACTGTAAAATGCATAAAATATGAATTTTTAAAATTAATTAGAACTACTAACTTACCGACAGATAGCGCCACCATGCCCAAAATGAAACTGCAAAAATTTGCAAAAAAAAAAAAAAACTAATCAAGAGAAATAATTTGTCAACTTTTGAAATTGTGTTTAAAAAATACAAATTGTGTTTGAAATTGTTTCAATTGTGAAATTTAACTCCTGGCTTTCTTTATATGTTCCATTTAAATTTCAAATTGTATTAATAAAGATTTTCAAATTTCATCATTGCTAACTAGGATAAATCGAACATTCAATACTTTTTTGTATCCAATACCATAGACAAGATTTGTGACATCTCGTATATATATTATTCATTTGTTTTATTTAAATTTACATTATTTTTGTTCATAAAATATCTTCTACCTTATTTATAATTTGATAGAAAAATAAAGTTTCAATCTTGATTTTATGTTTCATACTAATTTTAATATGAAATATAAGTAAGAAATGTTGTAATTTGTTGCTGAGCCATATTTTTCACTTTTATTCGAAAATGATCAATACCTGTTTTATCACTTAAGTAATAAGTTATGTATAAACAAGATGGTGTTCTATATTCAAATAATGAAATAATTTATGATATATGTATTTATCTTTTTTTTGTTAGCATTAAGGGGAAAGAAGAAAAATGGAATTATACAGAAATAAATTATATAGAATATAATACGTATAATGTATATATATATATTGAAGTATTATGTATGCATGCGAATGTATCAAATATAACTGTAATTCTTGTCGTAAATATATGTTATTCTTGTAACTTTAAATACTTGATAAATGTTGTACACACTGCGAATTACCCTTGTCCCTTCTACACGATTAGAAATATTATTAGATCAATATTATTAAGATATTTCGTTTCAATAGCCATGTAGTTCAACAAATTTATTTATTCAGAATATTTAGAATCCTATCATTTACACAAGTATGTAAAAACATTTATGATAAGCGTAAATGTATCTTTTTATATGCGTTTAATGTGAATTTTCTGTGATAACTTTGATAAAATTTCACGTACGTGACAAAATGTAAAAATTCAAATTTCCCGCTCGGCACGCATGCGCCATTGCCCTAGCGTCTCAAGCTGATGGAGTGGTGACTGCCATCTTTATTAGTTCAGAGACGCGCGGGGTAGATGTGTCAAATCGTGAAATCCATTACAATATTTGAATAAAAATGGTGTTTATACAGGAAAGATGATTTTTAACGTCCAAATTTGATGTAAGTAGTATGTCGTCTTTAATGACGACGTGAAAAGATCATACAATCTCGAAAACATTATTTGTGTCGGCCGATATATCAGCCAACACGAGATTTTGTGTCCTGCCCTCGCTAGGGTGAAAATCCCTTTTTCAGAATCAAACATATGATACAAGTTACCAGTAGCGATTATTTCTCTGATCCTTAGTATATGTCAGTCTATTTGGTGAAAGATAGTTGAGAGTTACAAAGAAGTTTATTTTAAGAAGAATTTCTTGACAATAGATATCATCCATTTTGTTTATGCATCTCCGGCATGTCTCGTCCCAAAAACATTGCACTTCAGTCTCATTCTCTCGTTTTTGAATGTTGTTATTTACGAAAACGTCGGGGAAATAGATTCATATTTTGAACGCAGTCGTGCTCACATTTAGTCGCTCTAAATGTTTTCTACTTTTCTAATCGAAACGATCGAAGCGATTTCAATCTATGTTTTGATTTTGTTTACGTACGTTCTTATGGTTTTATTTATGTTTATTATTTCACTCGTGTAAAAATACACAAGTAAATTATTTTAAACATTACGTCATATTTTTCACTTATAATCTTGTAACATTACGATTACGAATCGCAATGTGTTTCATTTTAATATTTAATGTCAATAAATTTTAAGTGAATGAAGATTTCGATTGAATCAACTATTTCTAGAAACTATTCATGTTTGTCTTCTGTTTTAGGTATGTAAATTGAGAAAAAGATGGTTAGCAACATTTCACGGGGTACTCCCCGTATCCAGGTTTTCAGACCAACGTATGAAGAGTTTAAGGAGTTCACCAAATATGTGGAGTACATGGAAAGCAAAGGAGCTCATAAGGCTGGTTTAGCGAAAGTGATTCCTCCACCCGAATGGATCCCAAGGAAAAAAGGTTACAACTTGGACGACTTAGATCTCACGATTCCTGCTCCAATTTGTCAGGTGGTAACTGGTAAACAAGGCCTTTACCAACAAATTAATATACAAAAAAAGTCAATGACTGTCAAAGAATATAGCAAAATGGCTAACTCTGAACGATATAATACTCCACGCCACTTTGATTACGAAGACTTAGAGAGAAAATACTGGAAGAATATAACGTATGTGGCACCTATATATGGGGCAGACGTATCTGGTTCCTTGACTGATCCAGATGTCAAAGAATGGAATATTAATCATTTAGGAACAATACTTGATTATGTGAACAAAGATTATGGTATATCTATCGATGGTGTCAACACAGCATACTTGTATTTCGGAATGTGGAAAACGACGTTTGCATGGCATACAGAAGATATGGATTTATATTCTATAAATTATTTACATTTTGGGGCTCCAAAAACATGGTACGCTATACCACCGGAACATGGTAGACGATTGGAAAGGTTAGCTAGTGGTTTTTTCCCATCAAGTTATCAAAGCTGTCAGGCTTTTCTACGTCATAAAATGTCTCTTATTTCTCCTCAAGTGTTGAGGCAATATTCCATTCCGTGCAATAAAGTAAGTATTAATTATTTAGTAAGAGTATTTAGAATAATTCATGGAATAGAAATGAGAATTATAATTAATATGTTTCTTTTTGTGTGCTTTAGATAACACAAGAAGCTGGAGAAATTATGATCACTTTTCCTTATGGATACCATGCTGGTTTCAATCATGGATTCAATTGTGCTGAATCCACGAACTTTGCTGCCCCACGATGGGTAGAGTATGGTAAAAGGGCTACACAATGTACCTGCAGTAAAGATATGGTTAAGATATCTATGGACACTTTTGTAAAACGTTTTCAACCAGAAAGGTAGGAACAAGTTCTTGCAGAAGTTGTATTGATCAGGATCAATGAGTTTTATTATCATTATTTATATGACGTAATATATTATAGATATGAATTATGGTTACGTGGAGAAGATATTGGTCCACATCCTGAAGATCCTAAACAAACAGCCGCACCTATGCCTTCTCAAATGGATCTTTTATGTAGCAATAGTAGCAATGGACAGTTGCCACAAAGTTATTTGAATGCCGCTCCGAAAAATAAACGACATACTATACATAAAAAAAAGAATTTAATGGCAACAAACTCAGATGTTGATATGGAAGAGTTGGTAAATCGTTCCGATATTCCACCAGATGTTAAAAAAGTGTTACAAGATTTAGAACTAGAAGAAGTAGATGACCAACCGGATGAACAACAGTTGGAAGTTTTAGAAGATATATGGTTGAAAGCAGGAGAAATGGGTAAAATATCTATCTTAAATATTATTATTTGCGAACTGAGGTTTTTGATTATATTTATACAATGCGTGTATACATATATAAAATATCGATTAATATTCTTTCTTATTTAATTTAATGAATAATTTTTTGTAGATGTAGATGAGGCTTCTGTGTACGATGATGGTTATAATCGTAAAAAGAGTCGAAAGAGAAAGAGAAAGAACACCGATAAGGATAAATCGAAGTCCAAAAAAGAATGTAACAAAAGTATTATTGATGGTGTTACGATAAAGACTGAAATAAAAATGGAGATAGACGACAGCTTTAATTTTTTACCGTCTGCAGAACAAAGTACACAATTAGAGAAAGTTGATCAAAGAAGTTCCAATGTCATTATGTCAAGGGAAAATGTCGTTGGAAATATAAAAATAGAAGAAAATTCTGACTTCTTGGAGGCGTCTGACAGGCCGGTGAAAAAGAAGAAGAAACATTCGAAGTCTGGAGAGCCAAAGAAAGTCAAATCAAAGAACATGAACAAAACTAAACGCAAACATTTGGATATATCTATTTTCAATACTAACGAGCCTTTGGATGTGTCTGATGCTGACGTGCAACGGCAACTTATGGCTATGCCAAGTCTTAATTTACACAAATCGACAGTTAATAAGGAAATCGCTAACCATTTATCAGGAACGACAGTATTCCTTGATAATGAAGCTAGCGTGAGTCTCGTCAAAGAGAAAAATGTTATAAATATTACAAACAGCAGTCATGTTCCAAATTCTATATATAGCGATGCAAAAGAAACGGAGAAGATTTTGGATAATAACGCGGACGAGCGAATGAATTTGTCTGCAAAGAGTACAAAGAAAAGCAGTATAGCTACAATAAAACCAACGTTTCCTAAGCAAATTTCATTGAAGAATATTTCTCTGGATCAAGTGAAATCCGCTAATAAGATTGACAAGGCTGTAGAGTCTGAATACATTGGCGAGGATACGAATGTTACTATACAAGAAACGAAACCAGGCACATACACTAGCTGCAAAAGTGTGGGAACAATTATAAGTGAAAGATCGATACTTAATTATCCAAAGAAAGATATCATAAAAGCTCCCAGATTGAGCGTGCTGAAATCGGCATACAACACACCTACGACTGAAGTGTCTCCGAAGATTGGTTGCGAAAAGTCGACCGGAGCAGAGAATGATAATCATGTAACACATAGAAACGTAGTAATTTCACCAAAGACTTGGCCTATTGCTAAACCGCGAGAACCCAAACTCTCAAATCCAGGTGTAATGTTTCTAAATACTAATTTCTCCAATCCACCGATTTTACAGAAAGAAATACCCCAAGAGGTAGGGAACGAGACGAAGTCCGTAGAAGCTTCAAAATCCGTAAGCCCAGGCACTATTCAAATACCACGGCTGGAAGGTATTTTTGCAAAGAATACAGTTTTGGCGCAACCGCTAAATCAATCTGTGATGCGTGTAACCGGAACGAATACAGATATTAAGACACTAGGAAAAAGATCGTCCACGGAAACCTCAAAAATGATAGCAACAAAATTTTGGCAGCCTTCTTCTGGCAATAACAGCTTGTTTTTCTTGAAGGACGTGAGAGACGACAAACAAGCTCACCCGATAGTTGCGAAGGTGGATACTTCTGAAGCCTCGTTGAATTTAACCGGCAATAACACGCTCTTCTTGGCCACAACTTCAAAGTGCACGAACATCGCGCTGAATTCGCAGCCCTCGATGATGATCGACTTCAATAAGAAGTATTTACAGAGTACTGCTTCGGTACCTGGGACAACCGGTTCTTTCGTAAAGATTATACCGAAATCACAGGACCAGTTGATCGTGAAAAAGTCGATGAATCAGAAGGAGGACACCTGCAACAGGAAAGTTCTCAAAACCGCAGGCACGATTGTCAGCAAGACCGTGTCAACGCAGGTGGATAGCCCATTGGAAGTTGCCAGAAAAAGCACGAATATCACGATGTTAGATATTGGCACGCAGTATACCATAAATCATTCCAACATGGATGTACAAGATTCTCCGAAGACGATTATTCTTACGCCATTGCAACAGGAGCATCTCCCAAACGTGACGATACCCGATGATCAGTTAAAAATTCCGAATACACAAAAGAGTCCGGAGAGCATGTGTACCAGCGTACCGTTGCTGAAACAGTTAACGAGTTCGAGACGGAAATCAAAAGAGAAGCTCAAGAAGTCAATCACCAGGAAGAAAGAGCCGACAGAGACAAAGACATTCGCGGCAACGTTGAATTTGGACGAAACGAATATAGTCACGTATTCGGTGAATCAGCCCACGTCTCATCGCGTGTCGATGATACCGGGACACATATCCGACATGTTGTATCCCAGCGTTCCGAATAATGATTTGTTAAAGGCATTCAACGATTACTGGAGTGCTCAGATATCTCACTGCGCAGTTTGCGCACCGTTTACTTCGAGTTGCAACGGGCACAGCAGATTAATGCCGCCGGACTGGAAATATTGTAAACCCACCGTTTTACCAGAAAGTTCACCGATATGGGTAAGTAGTATAGTTCATCTTTGCTCGACTTTTTAGATAGAAGAAATTTTTATCGGAACGTGTTATCTCTTTTTTAGGTATCTGCGAATATATTTGTTGCAAACTCGAAGGAGCAAATCGTTGAGCAGGAAAATGATAAGCTTTTACGTTGTAGAGAGTGTCATGTCACGGTTCATGCCTCCTGTTATGGGATCACTGTATTGCCTACAGATTTGCGGAATTGGGCTTGCGATAAATGCAAGGCTGGAAAAACACAGGTGGTACGTATCTGTTGAGATTTTTGCAATCAGATGTATTAAATGCGTTTTCTGACAAATATGTCGCAACAGTTAAATATCAAGATTACTTACTGCTGAAAAAATTAGGGATAGGTTTACACGAAATGTCGAGACCTAATAGAGTTTCCAGAATTTCGACTTTTGTATTTTCGTTCGTCATATTCGAAACTCAGATAAGTAAAGTTTAAAATCAATGAATGTTCGGTGCTTCGAGAACGTTCTATGATGGTTTTTGTTTTTGAGGATATAAGCAAAACCTAAAGATCTTTAGCAAGAACCTGGATTAGATGTTTTTTTTATGTCTTTATGTTTTTACATATATTTTGTTTAACTGTGGCCAATAAAAAAGTATTAAGCATAGGAGTGTGCGAGAATCGGTAAAATTTCGAGAACTCGGCTACCGTTTCTCAAACTACTCTACAATGCCGTATAGCAGCCTACAAAATGTGTAAATACACAGTTCAATTTCTTCTGCCAGTAGTGAAGTTATTGGAAACACGGATTCTAAGAATTGTGTGACCTGATGTAAACGAACGCGTGCTTAGCACTTGGATATTGTGTACGCTGTTGAGCAGTATCGTTGAGAAATTCGGGAAGCTTAGTATATTTCAAAATCTGTGTGAATTTAATAAAGATTAAAAATCTTTAAAAAAAATGTCGAGTGATAGTGAGAGTAAAGTTGTGGTAGTAATGCAAAAGATATCGTGCAAAGGAAGAATGATGATAGGCGGAATGCACATATTGTCATGGATTTAAAACTAAGTATGCAAATACTACTGGTTTATTACGCCATTTGATCTAAAGCATATGCATCTAAACATAAGTATATGTACTAGAAAAGAAACGGAATCGATATAAAATTTGTTGCATATAGAAAATGATAGGCGAAAGATTGCTAAAGATACAACAGAAGGAATTACTCGAATGATGATTTTACATCTGCGACCCTTCGATACAGTTAAAGGCTTTAACGAATTATTTAAGCTTGTTCCCAAAACCCAACTCTTTCGGGAAATTCCCGATAATCTCGAAATTTTCCGATACCCGTCCCGATCCCGAAAAAATTTCATGTTCCGATATTTTGTATTCTCGCACACCTCTAATTAAGCAGTTTTTAAAACAAGAAATCTCTTAAAAAATAAAATCAGCAGTTGAAGTTTCGAAAGCTTCGAAACCCTACAAAGTTTCGAATTCGGGCTTTGAGAATTTAAAAATTGCTTTCGTAATCGATTCCTAGAAAAGATATAAATTCAAATTTATTTTAAAACGAGGTCGTTGAAAAAGTTATAGGAGATAGAAAATATAAAAAAAAAATAGTTGGAATATATTCATTACCTATTTTTCGAAAATAGGTAATCATTTAATTATTGTGTTAGTTTTAATTTTAATTATAATTTTTTACAAGTAGCTATATATATATCTCCAGATGTTCCATTTGTCAGAACGTGCAGCATTTGCTGTAATCACAACCCTATTTTTTCTTCTTCAATAAATTCTCCAATTGATTTTCCGTAGATGTGCTGTTTGTGCCCTATGCGTGGAGGTGCTCTCAAGCGAACCAGCGATAGTAATTGGGCGCATATACTGTGCGCTCTTTTATTACCTGGAGTCACTTTTAAGGATGCTATAAATAAAGATCCTATCAATGTGTTGACCATAAAGCCGGACAATGTTAAGCAACAGTGCTGTTATTGCGGACAGAAAGATGGTGCATGTCTCAAATGCAGTTACTGTACCAATTTGTTTCATCCGTCTTGCGGTCTTGTCTCTGGCGCCACGTTTACGATACCCGTATACAACTCACTCGAACTTCAGGTACATTACAGAAGAAATACATACATATGTACTTTCAACTATGTAGACGTTATATAATGGAAATTGTGTATAGGTAACATGCGATGGACACGACGACGGAAAAGAAAAGATACCGCCACTTCGACAAGGAGAGATTGTTTGGGCAAAGCATCGAAATACCCGTTATTATAAGGCCAAAGTAGATTCCATACACGATACTCTATTTTATATGGTGACGTTTAGCGATAACAGTTTTAGCGATGATTTATATCCATCGGATATTATGGTAAGTTTTTGCTCTACGTTCTACATGTAACTTTATTTTCTTTCTAGAAAGTATAACGGATTTTCTTACTCTTTGCAGAACTACGATCCTGGAAACCCACCTCAACAAGGTGCTGCAGTTGTTGTGAAGTGGACAGATGGTAATTTGTACAACGGTATCTTTGAAGGTACAAATCATCGGATCATGTATACTGTAAGTAACGAGTAATAATTTTACTAAGTTTTTAGTAAATTTATATGTTAATGATAGTATGTGTTATATGCTTCTTTGCTAGCATTTCTAATTGGTATTATTATATGATGTTACTATTTTTTTAATTTTTAATTTGAATGATAGGTAAGTTTCGAAGACGGTTCGCAGCTTCCTTTGAAGCGAAACGATATATACAGCTTACAAGAAGATATGCCAAAAAGAGTTCGGTCACGTTTGGTGAGTTTAGTGATAAACTAATTTATTCGCCACGAATACTTCAGTAGGATTTTTGACAATAGGATTTCTCTCTTTTTCTTTCCTTTTTTCTTTCTTTTTATACGATTCACCTTACTTTTTTTTATTTCTGTCGTATTTTCCTATTTATGATCATTTTTTATTACGAATTTACGTTAACTTTTTACTGTTTTGATTAATTTTTTATTGAAGTCTGTTGCGACCGAAATGAAGCACCGGTATCATCTATACGGCATGGAGGATGAATCGGAAGCGCAAAGAAAGGTGAAACAGTCGAAATATTGTGATTAAAACAAAAATTATACATTGTTCGTTGTAAATAGTCGATAAAGACAAATAATAATTAATCTATTGTATATACTACATATTGTATAATCGTACCTAATAATTTGGTCTTTTCTAAACTTGTACTTAGAATAGACCAAATGTGATAGGATTTTTACATTTCCTGATTTTTCGTCTTTTTCGTCTCGTTTCTTTTTATTTTATTCTTTTTCTTAATTTTTTTCTCTGTTATTTTAACTCGCTTATATCTTTTTTTTCTGTGTCGCATTTCTTCATTTTTAAATATGTCGTACGTTTGTTCGTTAGAGTTGTCGCAATGAGTATTAATAAATTATATTCCGATATGTCAAATGAAAAATGAAATAGATGTTACAATGTCTCATCGAATGAAAAAAAAAAAAAAAGAAAAGTATTAAAGAAGCCTCAGTGTTACAGATTACGTACGTGACTATCGATTTAGAGCATTTTTAACCCATTTTTAACTATTTAATGTAATTAGAAAATGATACAAATCAGACTCTATCGCACGTAATAAAAATGAAACGTAGCGTTTTTTTTCCCTTTATTCCTTTCTACTTACACGTAGAATGATTTCTATCAAAGACAAAATAATAAAATGTATTCCTGTATATATTTACAGACTGTGAATAGGAATATGAAATATTATTAAGCGAGACACCTATGTGTAATTTGAAAAGAACATTTTTTACTTTATTCTATTGATAAGAATTTGAAATTGAAAATATCAAAGATATGGATTGTACGCATATCTTGATAAAATTCATATTAAGTTATGTTACTAAACGTACATGTAGGACTTTAAAGATATTCATAATAAATCACTATTTGAAGGGTTCAATAGTTATATGTTCATATTTTCATGTAATATTTGCTCTGCACAATTTTTATCAATAATGAAAAGTTCGTGTGATTATTATATTGAAAAGTATAACAAATTCAATGCGGAGTGTATCTCTTCAAAGTACAATTTTTACACGAGATGTTTATAAAGTCGTGCTCGTAGATACACTTGTATCATGGAAATTCACAGTACGTGTATGATAGTGTATTTCTAATTCAAATATAACAAAAAATATTTCCTCGTATAGGCTATTGATCCCTTTAACGAGGCAAATTATATTAATTTTCGTCTTTTGCCTTAGAAGAGTAAA
The DNA here is from genome assembly GCF_011392965.1 of Frieseomelitta varia. NCBI lineage: Eukaryota > Metazoa > Arthropoda > Insecta > Hymenoptera > Apidae > Frieseomelitta > Frieseomelitta varia. The sequence goes on from NW_025110671.1 coordinate 280,027, forward strand.
TCTTATCTTATTCTTTATAAAAAAAAAATCTTATTCTTAATATTAAAAACATTGTGCTTCTGCCGACGATATGTTTCTTTCATACTTTTCTTGTATCCTCTGTTTTATTCTATCATCATAGTCTTAGTATAATGAACACAACACACAACGTAATATATGATTGTATGTATATTTGTAGAATGAAATTCGTCATTCGAGTTGTTAGTGTTCACATGATCTCTTGAATTTCGGTTTTCCTATGAAACTTTTATTTAACTGTGGAAACAAAGATATGCGCGTGCGTGTGCGTGAAACAACTAGCTGTAATTTATGTGAACAGAAATTATTGTTTCCCCTAATCAATTTATAATATTAACCGAGACAGATTGGGGGAACTGTATTAGCGTTCTATCTGTATATGATATTAAAAAAAAAAAAAAAAAAAAGAATTGATAATGTATCCGAATGTAGAAACAAATTGGATACAGTACAATAAAAATTAAATATAAAAAATATACTTCTTTTTCTTTCTTTCTCTTTTACACTGTAATAGTGTAAAAAAAAAAAAAAAATACACAAATTGGAATATAACATTTCAATTTTGTTTATCTTTACTCATTACTGGAACAAGTTGTCATTACAAATAATTAAGCTAAATATTGTTATATATACAAATTAATTAATATAATAAGTAGAATCTATTTATAACAATATAAACGAATTTTTCATACTGTTAATTAATAGTTAATTAATAACTTGCCCTTCTGCAAGTGACAGAATTTATAGCAATAATACGATAAAGTGTTGAAACAGTAAAAAAATATAATTGAAACCGGAAGTTTCAATATTGAACGCAGATCGAATATTTTACGATAGAAATATAGTTTTGATAGTTTTCGAGCATTTTATAAATTGTCACGGATAATTCTTACGAGATTCTAGTTTTTTAATTTACATAAAATCACATTTATTTATGTTATTTATTTAAAGTTACGAGAATCTTTAACAAATATATCACAGTAAATAGTTAGATCTGTCATAGTAAAAATAAAAAAACAAAAGTTTTTCGAGACATCAATTCAACAATTTTTCTAATCTGCTATAAGTAAAAGAAGTACACGATAAACGCTTATTGACCGCGAGAAAGAATGTTAATATCATAATTTCTATGTCATGCGTCTTTAATAACAAAACTAATATTCCCAAGTACTTAAACATTTGTTCCAATATAACTTTCAGTTCCTCGAGTTGATTATTTGATCGATTTTTAATATCAATCGTAACAGTAAAATAATTGCACGTAACATAGAACGCCGATTTTATATTATCAATACACAGAGAATTTTGATGTAAATATATACTTTTATGAAAAGATAGAGTTCAGAACTTTTGTTTTACTACTTCAGATATTTTTGCATCTAATTTGCATATTCAAGTAAATTTTATTATCAATGAAATTGTAATACGTAAAAACGTAATAAAAAAAAAACATTTCTTTCATAATTGTTACGTGCATTCTATATTACGTTTACATAATTCTTTGCGATTATAAGATATCGCATATATTTTAAAGTTACGACTAATTCTTTGCGAAAGTCTCCAATGTAGAAAATTCCATAAAAAAAAAAATGTACATAAATTAATAACCCCAGTGATCACGGAGTAACGCGAGTAATTATCGAGTAACATGTAGTACATTAAAACCCAGAAGTTCTACTTACTAATTAGTACAATTAGTACATACATCACTATCAACACCTGATAAAAGTTCCTACACATTTCCGAACGTTGAAACTTCAATAAAAGCTTTTCTACAATTCATAAGTACAAATGCAGAAATTGATTCAACGCGCAATGATCCGGTGGATAATTTCATAAAAGTAGAATTAATTTCTATCTAATAGAAATAAATTTCTATCAGACGGTGGGATGACTTTCATTGGATCCCTCGCTGAAGAAAAGCTTCATTACAAATTTCAGTATAAATTTCAATGTTCATTTTAATGAAGTCCCAGAGGAATTCTATTTAACGCCATCCTCACGGTAGAAAAAAAATTGGCTAACAATAATACAGAATCACCAGGATCGATAATAAATAGTACTTATCTTCTGTTAAGTTTACACCAAAGAGCACTGGCAGTTAACAAATGCATTAAAACACCGATACCAATTATCAAGATGAGATTGTTTGCGACGCTTATGTCTACTATTTCCATCTCTTTGAGGAATTGCGTTGGCTTTTTGTAATGACAGTAGAACTCGTCACATTTCAAGTCCATCCGGTCGAAGCCGTATACAGTGTGTAGTAGACTGTGGAAACTGGCGCGGAAGTACGATATATGAAAGATCCATCGAAACATATGTGGCGTATCCATGTAACGGATACAGAATCCGAACACGGAGAACAACACGGCAATTATAGGTCCTGCGAATACTGCGATCTATAAGCAAAAAAGAAAAGAAAAAATTACACTTTCTTGTATTTTGTACAGATAGAAGCTACATTGATTAACTCCATCATGATAAGTCATCCTGTTGATACAATTAGGCATTAATCATATATTCTGACTAGTAACATTTAGAGAATTTTAAAAAGCAGAGCCAACTAGTTTATTTCTTTTCACGAGTGTAGCAACTGTTTTACTCAGACATGTTTAAGAAATTTTTATATGTTTATATTGTATTATATTTTAATTTTTGTGTTTTGCTTGAACGAATTGATCAAACTCATACTACACTGTGATGCTATATTTTAGAATTGAGAAGACTTATATAAATATTTATGTACATACCTTTACTGGTGTGGTCGCGCCAATGAAAAAACCCCATGCTTGAGCCGTTAAGCTAGCAGCTACACTGACGACCATGAAATAAATTACACGTGGAGTTTCTACGGGTTGTCCTGTTAACCAGTAACTCACAGTTAAATAGGTTGTTGCACATGCTGCCTGGAACGGTATTTCCACCAGTAGTAGACTAATATAGTACGGTGCTAACCGATACCACCGATTGAAATGCTCCCTACTGAGTATCCGCATTTCTTGTGGAACTGATAGCAATCCAAATATTCATTCTATTAATTCATATCATATATAACTTTTAAATACAAACTGAAATTCTCTCAATTGCAACTAAACTGTAAATTTTTACAAACTGGAAATATCTTTATATAAATGCAACTAAAGAAAAAGTAGAGAAAGTAAAACTTTGTTTTACATCCTAAATATTATAATAGACAGTCTTTAGTTTGCATTATTATATATACATATATAATAATAATAATATAATATTTTAATATGATACATATATGTATGTTATTATGTACAAACATAGTACTTCCTATAATTATTCTAAATAATTCTGAATATTATCAAGATTGAAACAAAATAGTCTGAATTTCAAAACTCAGATAACAGGTTTAATTTGTTTTAATACTTTCATTGTATATACATTTGTTTTTTACTTTCACATAGATGTAAACGAAACGTCAAATTTAGATCAAATTCGCCTTGAAATACTTTCTAAAAAAAAAGACAAAGGAAAAATAAGAAGAAAGTATTTACATAAACTGGTTAGGGCAATGATATCTTTATACAATTCAAACAAGTACAAAAATGAAATGTTTCATTGGTAAAAAAAGAGAATATCAATTCGAACAGGTTTTAATAAGTGAAAAAAGGTCTCTGTGAATGGCCACTAGAGATCCTGTTAACTCTCCCGTGTATTGCGATTCAACTTGAGATATGATTACACACCATGCCTCCTTGACCTAAATTTTCTACTATTGATGGCGCGAAATGATAACATGACACAAAGAGAAGATTAAACCATGAAAACACAATTTTCTTTTATAACTGAAATGTTAAAAACTTCAATTCTTCCAAAAATCATAATTAATGTAAAAAAAAAATCGTAGAGAGAAAAAAAAATTAAGTAGTTCCAGGATTTGGTTTCTCTAAATGTAACATTTAATAAGAAAAATAAAGTTTCAATTTTATAGAGTTTCATAGCGTGTTTTCATCTTTCAGAAGAAAAGAGATAGCAAGTGTATTATTAATTTTTAGAATTCAAAAAATGAATCGTTTAATTGTTGAATATGTGAAACTTTCACCAAAGAAAACAAATGGAAATAAGCTGGCAGTTAGTTTGAAGAAAGGTAGGAGACAAGAAAATAAATATATATGCAAATTTGTATAGCTGTTGGTGTAGTTCACTGAAAGGAGCTAAATCGATTACAAAAAGAAAATGGTAGAGAAACGACTCTTGAGAATGAGATCGGTAGAGAGGAGAAAGTTTCCTAGTTCTTGATCCCAATATTACATTACATGTATGTATATATTTATTATGTATATATTTATTATGTATATATTTATTATGTATATTTTTGTATATTATGTGTATTCTGTATATTTTTAAATTTTCATAGTTCTCATAAACCATATTCTAAATGCTAATAATTGGGTTTAATACTTACAGGCAAGGGTGACGGCCATTTTACCCGTGTAAACGAGCAGTAGTAACGATCCGTACAGATAAACATAATTAGCGAGGACACCATTCGCTCTGTAACCGCTTCCCATATATAGGTAACCGAAAATAACTCCTATTAAGAGGTGACACAACAGTCGTACAACCAATAACGTGTGGTCTCTTTTCAGACAAAGTAACTGTCTCTTATAGAGTAGATAACATTGAGCAATGAATCCTGCTGGTGGTGGTGGTTCCTTTGTGTTCTCTGTATTAACAAAACAACATAACAATGTGATCAATCCGACGGAATGTAAAGTTGAATGAATTGCAGGATTACAAACGAATTTGAATACAACAGGCAGAAACAACAAATACACCTGCAGTTTTTATCATTTTATAAATACTTCCATTTTAACTTTATAGTTTCATATAATTATAAAAATCAGATTTCTTGGAAAAATCCTCTCGTGAATTCTTTCATAATCATCACTGTTTAAAAAGGAAAATTAATTGAGAAACAGACGCAAACAAAGTGTTGCATTAACGCAACGTTTGCTCTTAATGAATTATAGTTGTCTTATGTATGCGAGGGTAATATGAGAATGTAAAAAGAAAGTAAATGAATATAAGAAAATGTTACAACTACCTTCTAGCTGTGGTTTCATTGCGTATGTAACGGACTTGTCATCTTTCGTCATCGTTTCCACAGCACCTGCTAATTTGTCCACGGTGATACCGTAATCTCCAATCGCGACTTCTAAAACTGTAATAACAGACACGTACACAGCTGTGTTATAATTTGATTAACACTTTAAAATCGTGAATGAATTAGGTTGTTCACTCTCCTTATATATATATATTTTTGTCGAACACGCAGCATTATCAAAGTAAGCGTAATAATTTACCCAAAAATACCAAAAAAGTATTCAAATTAATACAATAAAATAATAACATACTAAATTAACAAGAAAATAATGAATAAGTACCGAGCTAACAACGATAAAAGAGAAAATGTGAATGCAGGTAACCAAAATAAAAAAATTTAATAAATTCATAGTTAATGGAAGATATAATTCATTCTTCGTTATTTAGTATGTAACAGATGATATAACGGGAGATTTTTTTTTTTTTTTTTAATGACCTTGAACAGAATACAGATTTCATACTGACTCTGACTCGATTTTAGGCATGAGAACAACTCAAAAGGAATGTCGTTTTACGTACGAAAGTCAGCTGGATTATGGTAAGGCGGGCAATCAATGCCGATCGAGAACATATGAGGCAACAAGGACTTAACCGGTCCCCTGTATATGCAGTATCCACCGGCAACCGCATAAATGGCATCAAACATCTCTAAGAGCAATGCACTCGGTTGATGTATCGTGCATATTATAGTACGCCTTTCTACTTTAGCGAGACGCTTCAGCAGTGCGATGCATTGGCTGCACGAAGACGAATCCAAGCCTACAATGAAAAGAAGAGATGTGAATTTCAAAATTCCACGAATTTGACGAATATTTTAATATAAATTTCATTCCCATAAAATCTTTAAAAAGTTCAGAACGTTCATGCAGATTTATATTTTTGTAAATGCGACTAGAGGAAAGTCATTGCTATCATTATTATATTATAGATCGTCATTATTATATTATAGATTCATCATGTTCAATTGCAATTTGATAAATAATTGATAAAAGAATAATTGATAGTCAACACATCACAGTGGACTAGTATCTATCACTAGTTGCAAACTACGTCAAAAGCTATAAAAAACACTTTTAGCAAGTTTCTAACAATAAAATACGAAGATAATTGCCGGATATCCTATTGTACTTCGTAGCATACATCAACGGCAATGATACTAAACACAAATTAGTCATTATAAAATGATGACGTCGTTTCTTTCAGTAAGAATAACTCTTATGCCAAACTTTATGAAGTTGCGTCAGTATTTTAAAATACTTAATTTTTTTTCTTCAATTTTCTAATCTACTTTTCTGCTACTTGTATTAAAATTAATTGCTAATAATCAGGTCAAATCAAATAAAAATAAAAATTGTGCACGGTGAATTGTGACTAGTATTGCAAAGTGTACGTATTCCATAGAAACTTTGAACGGCAGAACGTTTCAAGCATTCTATATGATACGACTTTTAATGGAATTAAACTACCATCAATTGACTATCAGTGTTGTATACGTTTGTATATGTTCGTCGTTTTCTCTGCATTAAATACGAAATTTAATAACATTAAAATAAAACAATTGAAATTTATAGGTCAAAATTGTCGACAATAACGTTTGAAATAATCTGATTGAGATTGTGTTGTCAAAAAAATTTGCTGAACTTTGGAAATTACACTGGCGGTTCTTTTATTTTTCTTTTTCTCATGAGCAATGTCAACAATTCAGTCTTATCTTCTTTTCCAATAATATAATTTTGCAACTTTGTAATTATCGACAACGAGATAGACAAAGTTTACTAGAATCTATATAATGATAAGTTATTAATAGAATACTAATATCATTTTGCTAGTTAATAACAGCATTTTCATTTTTCATGCCTGGCATTTTAAACGTAACATCTAATAGCGATCATGCAAAAGTAATTACCGGTAGTTGGTTCGTCGAGGAATAATACTGAAGGATTACTTAAAAGTTCCAAAGCGACATCCAGTCGCTTTTTTTGTCCACCGGACAGTTTTCCGCAAAGGGTGTCGTAGCAATGGCTTAATCCTAACATTTCTAACAGTTGCAAAACCTGATCACAGAAAATATCTTCATTATACGCATTTGTCATTTTAATTCCTACCGTAAACTGAATTTAATAGTGAATTAAGGCTTTTAGATTTTTACATCTTTTTACATTTTTAAATTAGAAAAATTTATGTTCGACAAGTTAAAAAAAAAATTTCTTTTTAATTCTTCTAGGAATTGTCTAGGAATGAAGTCTTCACAATTCGAAACAGTATTATTTCTGATGACTCGTTATTTTGAAAAACGACATTAGCATTAATTCGAAATGTGTAATGTAATATGTAACTGTTTACACACTTGGGTGTGCTTGTAGGCTGAATTGATACTGTAGCCAAGTTTTAGGTGTGCGGCTAATGTCATGGCTTCTCCCACGGTTATTCTAGTTCTCATTAAGGCTTCTTGTTGAATATAGCATGAAGTCCTCTTCCACCTCTCGCTATACGGTACTCTAATTTTCCCATTTACTAAAATCTTTCCCTCGACGCCTTTCACTCTGAAACATTTTCGCGATAACGTATTTAAATATTTTTTTAATATTATGACACAATTAAAATTACTGAAACGTAACAAGTGAAAATTATCGAATTTCCACGCATTAAAATTCATGATTCATCTATTATATTCAATAAAATCGTTAAAAAAAGATTTTTAAAAAAGGATAAATAAAACATGACACTAATAATAATAATATTAAATTTTTGTTTCAATTAGAAGGCGGGCTTTATATTTTAATTATTTCATTTATGAATATTTTTCCTGATAAAGGATATATTTATATGTATATATGTTATGTAATGTAAATATTTCAAATAGATCATTGTTGTAAATATTAATTATCACTCAAATATTTTTATTTCCATAAAAATACTCATCGACGTATAAAATAATCGACTTATTATTAGCTTATACTCAGGATTTCCTTCACGTCACAAACGTGTCAATCGAGTCTGCATACAGATGATATTTATTCTTCTTTAGACTATATTTTATGTACAATTAACGTTTCCTGATATATACTGGAAAATCTAGTTTTCTTCTTAAAAAGTAAATTAAGTATTATTAAGTTTCTTATCATTTTCTAATAGCCTTTTATTAGTTAACGTTTTATTAACTTCTTATTCAAATCAATATTTTAATTTTCTTTAAGTTTCCTTTCTCATATTATTTATAATTTATAATTGTTATATATTATCTCATTTTAATTATAATTTATAATATAATTGTTACTTATAACTATCCAAGATTTAATGAATTCATTAATCATTAACAGGGCATTCCAGAAAATGAAATCCCAAGATCACACTTCCGCCATCCGGTTCTAGAAATTGCGACGTCATTGATTTCAATGATTGTCACGTAAGTTGTACAAAATACAGTTCAACATGTTAATTTCAGCTTTGTAATTCTTATTCTAGGAATAAGAAACATTGTCACTGACATGCTGATCGTTAATTCATTAGAAAAACTTCTAAGTAAGAAAACTATTTTTTCAAAGAAACGTGCTGAGATCCATTTCTAAAAATACATACTCAGTTTATGATATTTTCTATCTCTCTAATTAAGTAAATCCAAATTGCAAGAACTTTGAAAGCTTTTCTTTTTACAAATCATTCAATTCTGTGAACTTCGAATATTTTGAATATGCAAGTTTGATATCTGCTTAAAGTTAGAAACAGTATCTAGTTGATCTGAAGCAGCGGACAAACTAGAGTTAAATATCCTTCAATTTCCTAGAAGTAAGATATTGCGTTAAGCGAATTCTTTTCAAATCTTAAAGAGCGTTTGTAATGTCCAATATAGAGGGTGTTCCAGTTTTCATGTCTATCTAATGAATTAACACAGTTAATATAAGCGTTATATTGGCTGCATGTTCACGTTTAAGTATATTAGCAATTGGTAGAAGCCGATAATTTATGTTAATGCCCTTGGCTTAAGTTTGTCAAATAGTTAAGAAGCACTCACTTGTAACCGGCCAGAACATTCAACAAAGTTGATTTTCCTGCCCCAGATGGTCCCATTATGGCGACAAGCTCGCCGGCCTTGAACTCCCCGCTGACACCATGGAGAATTTCTTTGGATTCTGCAATAAATGAAGAAAAAAAAGGAGAACTAATTAGTTTGCATTTGAAAAATAGATTACGTTAAAAATCATAATGATAATTAATAGAATTCCTGAATCTCTGTGTTTCAAAATATAATTAATTTTCTTAACACTAGAACTACCAGAGTAGTCAAAATGACTAATTTATAATTTCCTATGGAAATTTCATTTATTTGTAACAGCGCATTTTTTAGATATTCGAGTGATTTTTAATAAAACATATTAACAGAAGTTTGTGTTCTTTATAGTATTACTAATTTCTACTTGTATCTTTAATGCACTTTAATTTCTTCGTCACAAATATTATGCTTTGGTCATTGGTAGTTCTAGTGTTAAATGTACGTGGAAGAAAAGATTTCTTCGTAGTGATCCTTGAATTTAAATAACTGCGCTGTAGTAACTACAGAAATGTTATTTAAATTTATGCTGTTTAACAGCGAATGATGAAGAAAGAACATTGAGACTGTAATAATTCTGTTGATGTATTTCAAGGAATATTTGTTCGTAGAAGAGTCAACGAACGATAAAATAGGATGAGTTTCAATGGCTTCCATTAAATGCTAGATTGCACGTAAGTGGAGCGAATTCAATGAAGTCGAGCTGGGGGCTTAAATTTCAACGAAGCTTCGAAGACTTCAATCAACTACAGTTAAACCGTGGTGCATTTATTTGGACTCGGAGTGAGTGAAAAATTACTTGCAGCTCTGTCAATTTACTATTGCTAATTACTACTTAATTCTTAATCGAACATTTTTTTAACAAAACTTCACCTTTGAAATATTTCTTGTTCTTCAGGAGAAGACTTCGACTTTCGAGAAACTCGGCTCGCATATTCTCTAAAATGTCATAGTAATCACGGCGTGATTCATTGCTGCATGAAACAGCTTCTCGTTAATTGCTATTCATGGTGACAAGTTTTTTTTTTTCTTAGAAAGATCATTATCAACAAATAAGATACAAATTATTGTTAAACAACTAATTATCAAACAAGAAGTCTTGTTACAAGATTATAAATAATTTATCATAAAATTAATTTAAGTCCAATTTCAATTTAAGTCCAATTACTCAGGTAATTAATCGTGGTAATTTCTTGTCATAATTCAACCGTAGTCGAGTTTATTAATCGATCTATCAACTCGTATTTAATTGAGAAGCGAAAAAAAGAAATTTATCATTGAAAGTTGATGCATACTGTTGACCGAACGTATCGGACACCTATTTGAAAATGCAAATAATTGTAATTGACGATAATTCATTCAGTATAGCAGCAGTATTCATCCATAAAGTTTTTCCGTACCGAGAAAACTCGTGTCAAAAGTTTCTATATTGTGTATAATAAAACATTCATTAACATCCACTTCATGCAGTATTAGTGATAAGAATTGAAATTAAAATCTGTAAAAAAATCCACAACCTATTCTAGAAAAATATTTTTCTAAGTAGTAAATATTAATTAATTTGCAACGATATTCACAACGATATTCGCATAATTTCTATAATTTCTGTGATTTATAACAATTCACAGGGTTATTAATATTATTATTATCAATCTCTTCGTTATATTCTCAACACGGTGAAAACAATTGGTATAGTCAATTTGTGGCTCTATGAGTACAGAAAGTTTAAAAAAATAATACAATCGAATAGGTTTCTGATTACACTCACGAAATCACTGAGAGAAGTTAAATTACAAACGAATGAAATAATTGAGTTGTAATTGACTTATACTGGACCATGTTGCAATTATCATTAATAAGTAAAATAGCATGGAATAAATGTTCTGGACGGCGTGATTGATTTTTTTTTTTTAACGCTTGCCCGTATTAGGAATAATAATACAGTCAATTTCCGTTTGAAAATTAATGCATGCGTGACGATAGCGTCTACATGACGTACATACGTGTCGGTTTCGTCTTTTTTCTTTCTTCTTCTTCTTCTTTGGCTTTACACGTGCCATGAATATGAATGCCCGGCAAACGCTGAATTTTTGCACAAGTTGCAAACGTTTACATGTTTTTATGAAAAAGACGTACGCTGAAAAGTAGTACGTACATATATGTAAATCGGATAATGTGGCATTTGAAGATAATGCAGTCATTAAGATAGCGCAGCCATAATATAGTACAATATATACTGTATGATTTAATATTATCTAACCACACGTTTCTATTATGTACTGTAGTCGTAATATAGTACAACATACAATTGCGATTAATATTATCCGCTTTTATTACGTTTTTTTTATTACCGAAAAATCTATTTCTCCTGAAAAAATACGGAAAGAATCGGCAAGATCAGTAAAACCTTCTCGTTACCAGTTTCTCGAAGCTTTTTTAAAAGCTTTTTTGCTTGCGAAAAGCAAGGTCAACGGACATAAAAACTTAACTGGGACAAAGATAAGGAATAATTCTATTAACTTACGCAACTAATCTAACCTAATTTAATGAGATCTTCACTTTAAATAGTCCATGCACTTCTGAACATTACGTACTTCTTGTTCCGTTCGTAATAATACTTTCTGCTAGCTTCTAATAACGGGCGAAGCCTGTTCGAAATGTTCAATGTAAACTTTCTCCGTTTAAAACTTTCTTCGCTGCTCTCGGGATCACATCGAGCATTACTTTCTCTCAACGTTCAATACGCTAAAAAGTGGTGAAACGCGCGGAACCAACTGGTTCGGCTGAAGATGAAATCCCCTTGACAGAGCCGTCGAGCACACGAGTCCTCGAACTTCGTACTTTTAAACGGAAGCTTAATGCAATAATCCCATCGTAAGCGAAGAAAAAAAAAAAAAAAAGAAAAATGGACCATCAAACACTTTTTGAAAAAATAATTTAATCTCGCAGATATTTTCATTTGTATCCAACTGACTGCCTCGTTCACTTCCAGTTTTTCCTTATTTGCGTCTTCGTTTACATTACAATGCAACAATAATAATGCAATGATAATGGAAGAAAATTATACAGAAATTTATAAAAAGTAAAAGCTACATTTTCGTATTCTCAGTGCTTTCCCCACTGTTACGTTCGATTATTATGCGATACGGCTTGATGAAAAATAAAAAAAATAACGAAACATGGTTCGTGCGATATGTGATAGTCTTCAACGTTTGGTAGGCGTAATAAGTTCCGGTAGTCGTGCATCGTCACGATGCCCGTTTGATGAACCTCAACTAACCTACTTTCGTTCGCGACTTTGTACTCTTTTGAAGAAAATTTATAACGAATGGACATGTTCCTCGCCACGTTTGAGAAACTTTCATTCCACTCGCGGGAAACATAGTTAAACAGAGTTGAAAACAGAGGAATGTGCACTGATAACGTGCGTGTGTCATCATATATTTCGTTATTCAAAAGCGTCAATATATATAGAGGGTGTTTCGTAACTTGTGGGACCCACTTCTGGGAGCTGATTGTACGCCTAAAAATAATGAAAAAAAAGTCATGTAAATATACATATGTCCTATCTGTCATCGTTTATACAATGAATTTTATAAACAGAGCAAACTTTAGTAAGCTAGTTTTACCAGCGATGGTAGATTCAATTTTCATAATAATCATAATTGGGATGAAGAAAACCGACACGTTATTGTGCATTCAAGACATCAACACCAGTTCAGTTGAAACGTATGGGCAGGAAATAATTGATAAATTTTTAATTGGACCTTTTTCTCTTGATGGGAAACTAACAGCCACAAAGTACGTTGATTTTTTTTTGAGCACGCGTTTACACGAAACGTTAGAGGAAGTTTCCAGTCGATATTAGACTTCGTATGCGGTTTATGCATGATGGAGCTCCGCCGCATTTTTAGCCGAGTGGCTAGGCTATTTTTAAATCAACACTTTGCAAATAAATGGATTGGTCGTGGAGGTCCTATTGCACGGCCTGCTCGGTCTCCGGATTTGAATCCATTGGATTTTCATTTGTGGGGACATTTAAAATCTATTGTACACGCAACGTCGATTGAACATGCTGAAATACTACGAAATAGAATAGAGCAAGGCTTCCGACAAATTCGAGAAACACCAGGAATGATAGAGAGAGTAACCAGATCAATAACAAGACGCGTGCAGGCTTGTCTTCAAATTTCGAGCATCTTTTGTAGAAGTAATTAAAACAAAAAATTCATTATATCTCATAAACGAAGACAGATAGGACATATATTATTCATATGACTTTTTTTTCATTATTTTTAGGCGTATGTAATTCAGTTCCCAAAGTGGGTTCCACAAGTTACGAAACACCCTGTATATATATTTTTACTGTGTCTATTGACAGTTTTAACATTCTTGTTTCTCGAGAGTAGATATCTATTAGTATGCAACATACATACGTACACATTGGCATAAATATAATCCTAAGACGTCGATTGAGTTAGTTTTATTCATAATTTCTTTAAATAAAAAAAAGAAAAAAAAAACATTTGTTTGCAGAGTTCGAAATATTGAAAAACTTACACTTACATATCGATGATTATAATCGGATGTAATTACGACATTGTTTTTTTAATTCTGGGAAACATGTAGCCACGAGGCGATACTCGCGACGTTAAGGTGAATTTGCATGTGGAAGGGAAAAAGCTGCGATACATCCGGAAGTCGATGATCGATAACTTTTTGTGCACGTCTAATTCGATTAGGGAGATACGTTAATGCTTCGAAACATGAAACGAAAAAAAATCCGCAAAACAGATATTACACGTGCCAATAAACTACGTCGAATTTTTTTCCTTTCACATTATTGTTATAAATGAATAAAACTGTGAAAGATGTACACAAGTCTCTGGAGCTACAAAAGATGACGTCGTTCATCAAATTCAACAACAAATCTCCGATATAAATTCAAATAGCAAGGAGACGATAAAGGAAATCGTATTGAGTTTTCAGTTCAAAGACTAAAAAACATGGAGCAATGATCGTTGTTATATATTTAGATCATCCGTTGTGTGCCTGTTTGGATGATTACACTATAATAGTAGTATAATCGAAAGAGTTACGTACAACACTAACATCGTCGTCCGACAAATCCGTTTCAAGTACCGCTGTTCAGAAACTAATCTTACAGAACCAATTTACAGAAATTCGATTCATTGATTTTCTGACCTTCATTGATAAAGAAATCTAATCTATCTCTTGTGATCGATTTCCAAACTGTTCGAATTAACCTCTTTGTCTGGCTTCTCTGCAACGAAACGAAATAAATAATGTCAACGTTAACTTACTGGGCCTTAACTGTCGGAGGTTCCATAGTTTCACTCTGTACCGGATGTCGTAGAATGTGAGATTCACCTCGGGTCTTTTCGGGAAAGAGTATTTGTCTTCTATGAAATAGTTGTCCTTCGCGGCGATTGCCACCTCGTGGACGTCATCGTGGCTGTTATGATCGAACTGGCAGCAGCTTAACGATGACCGGGACGGTGAACAATGAGCAGAAGCAGTCATTGTTCGACGAACTATCGAATCGGTGGTTTCTTCTTTTCACGAGTTTCCTTCCGTTGCGTTATCGTATATCTAGCATCGCATCAATGATCCCGATCGATCCTTTCCGACTCGCGGTCTCGGCCGATTACTGTTTACGCATTATGTTGTAATCGCTCGCTGTTCTGCAACAAAAGAAAAGCCAATGGATACAATTAATACGTAATACGATTGTTTACAATAACGTAATAGAAATGTATAGACGAACTAGCAGAGGAAACCGGTATGAGAATGCGAGCGAATTAAAAAATTCGTAGTTCTTATTCTCTTCTTGCGATCTTTCACGGAATATAAAATAATAGTATAATATATATTATAATATAATAATATGTAGTGTATATATATATATATATAATATATATACTATATACATAGTACATATAATAATATATATTATAGATATAATATAATATATTTTATATATTATTATATTATTATTTTATAATAATATAATATTCTTTCACGGAGACATAATATAAAATAATAGTATAATATATATTATAATATAATAATATGTAGTGTATATATATATATATATAATATATACTATATACATAGTACATATAATAATATATAGTATATATCATAGATATAATATATTTTATATATTATTATATTACTATGTTATAATATAATAATATAATATTCTTTCACGGAGACATAATATAAAATAATAGTATAATATATACTATAATATAATATAATAATATAATACATAATATATTTTATATATTATTATATTATTATGTTACAATATAATAATATAATACATAATATAATATATTTTATATATTATTATATTATTATGTTATAATATAATAATATAATATATACAGCAAAACTACAGAACTGTTTGTGTAAATTGGTATTTTTTTATAAGTACGAATGAAGAAATATAACTTAATTGGGAATATGTTGTATGTTATAATGAGTAGCTTACTTCAGATCATGGTACTATATTACGTAACGTTACTAAAGGATCAATCACTTTTTAGCTTCGAGGGACATTGAGAGTGAACTTGATTGCCACGATCTTATCTGATGTAGTAGTGAAAGTATACGTAAAGTTAACAGTCGCTGGTATATGTATGGTATACCATGTCCTGCGCAACTGGCACAAGTGTTCCGAAACGATAGAAGAATCAAAAATTGAAAAATATTTCGAATGACACATGATCTACATACATGTGTTCCAATCAGGAATTGATTATGTTTTAATTTCATCACTATCTTTTAAAATAAAACTATACATTAATTCATCATGTGTGTATGTGTGTCTTTTTTTTTTTTTTTTGATTTTCTATACAAAGTAGATCCATCTTCCTCTTTCAAATACTAAATTTTGCAGAGTTAAAGTTAAAACGTCTTAATAAAAACTAGTCAATTTTTGATCCAAACGTCTTAATATATTTTTGTGCAGAATCCATTGACTGACGCATAAAAATATTCCACAATTCTACTTGCAAAATATATTCAAGTTGCAGAATTTTACAATGACATTTTTTTATCTCTTTTCCATCTTCTATCAGAAGCTGTAGCTTGTTCTAATTGCATGGGATTGCACAGTATAATAAGCATAATACTCTGTGTAACTGGCTAACATTGTAAGAAGGTTGGGAAAGTGTTGGCAAAGTGTTGGCACGGTCTGTCCTTGAAACTGGATTCTAGCCAGAAATTTATAATGTACATTAAATGTTGCTAAAACGAATGACAGCTACTTTAAATATTGGATTGGCTGTCTATTAAGCGACTTTTCATTCCTTTCACTTCACTGTTCAATGAGGTGTGATACGAGTAGATATCTTGTGTTAAAACTTATTGCTTGTAGTATATTTATTGCTATACGTACGTTCATTTGCAAGATTGACTAACTTCACAAAACAAAAGACGATGGAAAAATCGATAAAATAATATACAAAATTCCCTTTAAAATTTGAAGTCAAATGAACACTGTACAATGTATTATTAAAGGTGTAGCTTTTATTTAATGATATAAAATGCATAATATTATATATCATTGGAATATACCACGCTGGCTTCTGAAATTTATTACTCCACAGTCAAACGAATATTTATCACTTTTGCTGCTTTTAAGCGATAGCAAGGAAGATTTTAAATGTAAAAAGTTAAATATAAAAGCATCAATCTTTTTGGCATTAAAGTTTAAATAAATTCGAAGAAGAGAAATTAAAGTTAAATTAATCAGCTTGAACTTGAAGAGAATTGATGTGCTTCAATCATTAATACTTGTGGTAACTTTTCTTGCGAACATAGTAAAAATATCGTTGTCAATCATAGTGTAAGTGTGATAAATTCATCATCGTGTGGTTTCCCCACAATTAGCATTAAAAGTAGATATGTCAGATAAATTAGACGCTGATGCAAATTGTCCATAGACAACGGAAAATTCGAAGAACTATGTATCATACAAAAATTCTTAAAAGAAATAAACCTCTCATTTTTATAAATTACTTTTAATTTTGTTTTTTTTTTATAGGAAATACACATGAGAACAACTTGATAAGTTATGGTCCGTTGATCTTTTAATTTTGAGATTAATTAATAAACTGCATTTATATAGCAAATTTTATATATATATATATATATATATATATATAGGAAATTTTAAGATGCGAAATGAATATAATACGCCGGCAATATCTAAAGTAGACTATTTATTACAATATATACAGAGAATTTCTATTCTCTTCTATTTCAGCTAAGTTTCTTCTGCATAAATAAATACATAAATGCAAAAATCTGCAATCTAATCATCTTTAAATAGAAAAATCAAATAGAATGTTAACGTGAATTGATTGAAAGTATACTTTGAAATTTTAAAGTCATCCTTTCGTAAAAAAATAGAACATATAACTCGTGCTTTTCACACGAAATATCCATCTCGTTGGATGTGAAAACGATTTCTCCTTTTAAATTCCAGCTTTTCAATTTCATTGATAAATATATTTATTTGCACAATTTACGACTGACGCGCGCGAGTTACGACCAACGCGAGATTTTTCCACGGTATTATACGTAACCGAGTACGTGTCATCGTTATTACAAGTTCGAACTTCGTCCCGCATAAGTCAGCGGGTTCATCAGAAAGAATCATCACAAAGAAAAAAAGAAAAAAAAAAAACGCCCAACAAAAGAAATAACGAGATCGCAGAAATGGGAATGAAGCCGAAATATCGGGAATAGAGCAAATTGAAATAATAATAATAAAAATAATATTAAAATAATAGAAGTATACATTGTTTCAAGTTTAACGGGAGAGAAAAAGAGGGAGAGACTGATCTCGATGATTTACTTACAATTGTCTCACATTAAATGTTATTGTACAATTAGTGTCGAGCGTCGTTAATTATGTTTAATTATCAGAATTATCATGGAATTAATACTGTCGTGTGTTATTCTTATCTCTAGTCCCCTTTTCCTTGTACGATTCGCCCTACATTGCAAATCTTTTGCAATCGGTTTATAGTAGAAAATTCCGTTGTTTTAACAACCAGAGAAAAAGAGGAACCCCAAGGATTCTATTGTTTAATATTCTGTTATTATGATCTTCTCGTGTAAGTTTTACAATGTTCGCAAAACTTCGATGAATTTGACGCACAGTGCTCTGATAAGTTATATAACGTTATATAAGCTACGTGCTGATCTATATATTATGTATAATTGTATAACTAGTAATCAATTGCATTAATTTGTACTTCAATTTGAATATTGTTGCGACCTGGCAATTTATTTTAGCCACGTTTGTTTAATAATTTTTCGTTTACGTAACTTCGCGCATTATTTAATTTCGTCGCTCGGCCCTTAATGGATTAAGTTAGAGCAACACCTTTTATTTTTCCGTTTCAGTTTCTTTCTGTCAATTTGACAAACGGCTGCTCGTTACGAGCAATAAAAAAAGTAACGAATGATGATGAAAGATAATCCGACGTAAAGAGGATTTGAAGGCTAAACAAAGTATGAGAAAAGAAGCGATAAGAAGTTGACAAAATGCATGATAGCACAAATGCCAACTCTAGGATATTCTATATACGTCATTTTACTATAGTTGAATTTAAAAACAAGTTAGTTTAACAAAGCCAAAAAATATAATAATATAATAATAAATATAATTATATTTAATATTATATTCGTTATTATTTTTAATATTATATTAATTATACGATTTAACATATATAATTTGTATGTACGACCACCAGCACTCGTGTGTACATGTATAATCAATTAATAAACATTACAATAAATGAAACAGATGCACATATCACATTCCAAGGCCAAGACTTATTGTTATTTCACGACTTTGAAATATAGCATTGTACGATAATTGATGAAGGTCTAGAAATTATTATCTCGACACGCTCCTTCAAATGAATAATTGTTGCTGCGTTTAATCCATCGCTGGAAATTTCAGTCGCGTGAAATTTGAAACACGCGATCCTGCCATAATTTTATAATTAAATCAAAGATTTTATTAAATTAAAAATTCTCAGAATAAATCTTAATCGCTTGAATTTGACGAGAAACGAAATGTTCTCACTATTCAAAGATATTTTTATAAAATGTATTTTTCAAAAGGGCATTTAGAATAAATGCCCCAGTATTAAAATCTGGAAGAATTGAACAACAGCAAGAATTAAAAATTTTAGAAAACTCGATGCGACGCAAAAAAGTGTACAAGGAAAATGTACAAATTATCAAGTGACATTGAAAATACTAATGAGGAGATTTGTCAGTGACTTATTAATAGTTGATAAACTCTTTAATTGATAGGAGCCTTCACAATTATACGTGCCGAGAAAAATTAATTATAAAAGTACCCTGACCTTAGGTCGTTCATTTAGAACACTGAATCACACGGGTATCTCGAATAAATTTCCACCGAAACGAATCATTTTCTTTCGTCTGATTACTTTCCTTATCTCTCCGTCTGTCCTTTCTTTATACTTTATAATTTTCGAATAATAATGAAAACAAGAGTGTGCCATTGATACAACTCGAACAAAACTACATTCAAAATGCAAAATACATATGTATATACGCACATGTATACATACATATATGTACTGTGCGTTACATGAAATGCTGACTAAGTGTCCAGTCACGTTGAACGTTTGCCATACGCTATGTGCGATTGCAATTGAAGTCATTGAATGTACGACACGTGTATACCGGGTGAGTCACTGAAGATTAAAAATTGAAATGATTTTCGAAACGATTGATCGTGTCAAAGAATGTTTTAGGCAAACGTTGAATGATTTCGAAGTTATTACGTTAATTTGATGCAATCGACAGTTTCATTTCTTAACGATGATCCGCAGAAGGCGTTTAAAGATCAAGTTTAATTAATTTTATTAAAATACTGTATTTTATTTCAGTAAAGTTTTTAACTAAAATACTGTGGTGTATTTTAGTAAAGTTTTTAACTAAAATACTGTGGTGTATTTTGGTAAAGTTTTTAACTGAAATACTGTGGTGTATTTTGGTAAAGTTTTTAACTGAAATACTGTGGTGTATTTTAGTAAAGTTTTTAACTGAAATACTGTGGTGTATTTTAGTAAAGTTTTTAACTAAAATACTGGGGTGTATTTTAGTAAAGTTTTCAACTGAAATACTGTGTTGTATTTTAGTAAAGTTTTCAACTGAAATACTGTGGTGTATTTTAGTAAAGTTTTCAACTAAAATACTGTGGTGTATTTTAGTAAAGTTTTTAACTAAAATACTGTAGTGCGACACTTGTTCAGAGTCGAATTTCTTTGTTCAATTTCATACTCTTTAGGATGATGTTTTGTTTTTATTCACCAGATTCGAACCCATTGGATTCTTGTACGTGGCCGTACTTTAAAAATTAAAATCTATTGTTGTTGATGTATCAACGATCGCCAAAGACGATGCGTCAATAAATTGTCGAAGAATTGCACTGATAGCAGTGTGAAACATTTTTCAAGAATTAGATTGGAAAAATATTTAGATGTCATCGCCTTTGAGCTCATTTTGTAATAACTTTTTTGTGCAACAGTGAAATAAATATTTATTTTATTCTAATCGCAATAAATAATAAACGTTACACAATCCCCTGTTTATTACTGATGCTGCTATTATAGACAAATTCGATACTCTACGAGCAGTACTTTGAATTACTTTAATTAAAATATCCGCTGGACTATATGGTTCTTTCGGTGTAAATAGTTTGATACTCTTTTACAGACGAAGCCACTCAATTTTTATCCGACACGTTTGTTTTCGACAGAATTAATTCGTTTCGAGAATATTTCCTTGTATATTACACGTGGCCATGATCATTTTAACATATCTCTCATTTCATTCAATTACTAACATTCGCTGTGATTACTAACGCGCGATTATAAACGTTGAACATTGAACATCTGCTATCTATATGCACATATAGGAAGATTTTTTTTTTTAAATTAGACCAGTTTTGATTCACATATGAATTAACTTATGCAGCCTCTCTCAGGATAAGGTCATAGTTCATACGTTGTTTAGTAATAGCACGACAAAGAAAGCCGAATGTTTGTTTTGTTACAAGATTGTGTAATTTTGTCATCAATTCGCATAACATAACTATTCGTTGATAGGAAAATTTGAATTTTTCAAGCAGGATCGTATCTTCAACGTTATCAGAAGATAGTTATACATGCACTAGCTTTTCCTCGTTACTCCTAAACGAAAACTGAAAAACGAGTTAGTTTCTCAAATCGAGTTACTTAGTGACCCTTAAGTTTGCGTTGAAATTTTAAAATATCAGGATAGTAATAAACAGCATGCTCTTTAGAATCTTTATAGATTATTCCGTCGAATGTACGATATTCAGATTTTCTTAATATGCTGTAAAGTGCTTCTTCTCAAAAGAGTTGTCTTTTATCTTCTTGTAATATAAAAGTAGTTTTTTTCGAACGAAACTATATATCTGAAATTCATATTTAATATTTCATTCGTATCTGCGCGTTCAGGTGTACGTAGCAGAAATTTTGAAATCCCGTCGACTGAAGCTCGGAATCGAGGCCAGCCAGGTGAACGGCCGTTTTAATAGGCACGGTCGATTGATGCAATTGTTTTAAACGCAGAGACGATTCAGAGTTATGCGGCTTTCGATATGCCGCAGAAAATGATGGAAAGTATCTACCTCATCCGTGAAGTGATACTTGCGCAAAGTAGCGTACTGGCCAACGTTTCGCAACCGACTTAACAATCTCCCTTCCCCCGTTCAAAAATTACGAAAACCTAACTGGTAAACAAACACAATACAGTCTTGTATTTATTTTTTAACATTAGAACGTTGAAGCTCTCTTTAAATATTGAAAAGCTTTCTCAGAAAAAAAAAGAGGATCTGCAGATCTATATAAATAATCTATATGACTCAGATAAATATATATTACATCTATGAATATGCAAGTGGTGTGTGTGTGTGTGTGTGTATGTTAGAAAAACCTGAGAGAGAAAGCTGGCTAATGACTTTGCAAGATGATTAGTTCGCTTGTACATCGCAGTCTTCCTACCACTTTTCCACTCCGTGATCAGATGCTCAAGGAACGGTATCTCTATTTTCTCGGTAACGCAACGTCGAATTGTTTGCCGTTTTCCAACACCCGATAGCTACACACGTGTTTCGAGCCATCAACTATCGCCAGGCGCCTGGATCGTTCTCAATGCCATTCATTGACTCATTCCCACAATCAGTACAAGTCTCTGTTGCAAATAGAACCTGACCATTCGACGATCCTGAATAATTCCCGCTAAGGAATTTTTTTTTAAAAGTCTGCTGACGCTAAAACTTGGATTAAAATTTCTTTCTTTTTTTTTTTTCTGTATTCTTAAGAATAATTTTCATTAATTACAAATAGAAGAGAATAGTACGACAAATAAACGCTGCTTTGACCATAAAATTCTTTAAAACATCGGATTGAAAACCTTTGCCAATCATTGTAAGTATCAAGTGTATTTTCCAATGAAATACTGAAATTATCATGTCGTTTTTCATCATCGGCCGTTTCGTTTTACTGGTTCGTTCGTCATTTTCATCTTGTTTGAACTTCGAGCAAACATCGACAGGGTTAAAAAAAAAAAAAAAAAAAGGAATCGCTTTCACTCTATTTTCGGAAAAGAAAGTAAATCTTATTTCACGTTATATTTTTAGAAAGTTCTACAATCGTGCAAGGTTATCCCCTGGTAACAAGCGAGCATACTCGAAATAATGACGATACGCACAGTGATAAAAGTTTCAATTCTAAGTAAGTAAAGGGCAAAGAATAATAAAAATAATTCAGTTAAAATTCTATTCTCTCTCCTTCAAACCAGAGAGTGAAAAAACCTGATAAAATCTCCAGTCTACGAAATTCTTAATGAAATTCTTCATTAAATTATGCTAACATTTTCAACAAATAGAACTTTTGGCTTTGTTTATTTATCAGTCGTAGTCGCAAGTTATAATCCTTGAAGAATGATCATGTTTTCAAGCAATATACCACTGATATGAATTGAATTGAAAATTGCGGAATCAATAGGCCACACAAAGTATTATCTTCAGATGTTCAATAATCAATAAATAATTTACGCCAATCACGGCATAATATAATCGGTTATTATAATAAAAACTACTGTAGTTCGCCTGCTATGTGCAATTTTGTAACATCAAGAATTTTCCAGTCTGCACAGCATAATGAGCTGTGTATTATGCTGTGTTTTCTTTCTTCCGTCATTTTTCGCGCATAGAAGCGAAACGAATACGAAGTCACGCTCCAGTTTCTAAATCTTGTGTAATGTTAATGGTAATATTTTTGTTCTAGTCAATACGAAGAATTGAAATCCCATTGAGTACGAATAATATAACGTAGCAAAAGTATCAAGTTATAAATATCAGTGGAAATGGAAATGAGTACCTCACAAATATGTTCGAGGTTTTTAAAGGGGATTTCTCAAGTGTCAGAGATTTTTGACTGGACAAAGCAAATATAAAACAGTGTCTATATTTTAAATGCGATTTTTCAATGTATTTATACGAGGCGGGTGCGCATGGGTCTTGCGCATCTGTCTAACGCGCATGCGCCTGATAGGGAAGGGCTACTATTTATAAAGCGACAAATCCAGGGCACAGGGTATTAAAATTCCGGACTTCGTTCCGGAAGCATAGTCGCCTTTAACGTCTTTCTATGCTTTAAATATTAGAATCGCAATAATGTGTAATGCGATAACTTGGATTATATCGGATGTATTAACTGCGTTTGCATCTGAACTGATTTTGATCGATTTGATAAAACGTAACACTTAAAAATCGTTTTTAGAGGAAATGCAAATGCATTGCTATCCATTGCATCAGTATAAATTATAATTACCCTGAATTATCGAATGCATAAATAGGAGAACACAGATGATTGATGTTGGAACAGCAAGACAAGAAAATTACTACAGAAAATTTTTTTGAAGAATATCTCCGGACATAAATATCAGGACAAATGGCGTATCTCTATTTATAGAAAATCCCATTTTCACCAAACAAGCAACTTAAATAAAACAAGAATAAAAAATATTAAACTTGTTTAATATATATATTAGCTGCTGCAGTCAAAGAGTTGAAATAAAAAGTTAGCTGAAGTTATTTAAAATGATATTAAAGAGAAAATCAAATCGAACCGTAACTTGAGCTTCGCGTTTCGTGCAATTCCGCATCTTTTCTGGTTAATTAGCAGACCAGAACGCAGTCAGGTTTCCTGTCAAGACTCTAATTTCATTAAATGTTATTCTTTCATTGCTGACTGACTATCATAATACGACACCGAAAGAAGCGGCGAATCGTTTTTTTTTTTTTTTTTATTGGAAATGTAACAGAAGTCATAAGTATTGAAAATTTTCTACATGCGAGATTCTAAATGTTACAGTAGATGATTTAAAATCACAATGAAAAATTACACTAGATTATTTGAAATGAAATAATTCATCAATTATTTCAAATAAAGTTTCGAAATTAAAAATCTGAACTTGCAAAATTTTTATCATTCAATTTACATGTAACTTATTTTATATTTTGTTACTACTTAGAAGATGACTGAAATAATTTTTGACCTTTATAAGACTTCATTCTGAATAATTTATGCAACGGTAGTAACTTTTTGCGAGGATCCATAGTTCTCCATATATATATGTAAATAGGTGATAAATGATGAACGCAATCGTTTGCCATTTCACGAATAACAAAAAATTTAAATTTCATAAAGCGCATACGCCGTTTCATATATTGACGTACAAGGAAACTACGACTTCTCTAGAATGCCCCGGTTCTTTATTTCAATGAGGCGTTCTACAAAGATAAAACGATCATGATTTTTATAATAACAATCAAAATTCGGCGAAAGAAATATGAAAAGCTTTGGATGTTCGAGCCAAAGGAAAATTTTATCGTCGATTCTCTCTTTCGTGATGAAAATTATACGTATAATACATACATGTATTGGGTAATTTAAATTTCGTAAAAAAAAAATTTTCGTTTTTAAAAAAAATCTTTAAAAGATTTCTAAGTCTTACATGTACTTTTTTCATATTGTTCCCAAAGGGGGAACAATTTAAGTAATGTTTTCGTACGTATTTTAATTTTTGAAAAGCTCGTCCGATTACCAATATTCTTTGCTTAAGTTGTATCGAATAATTGTACGTCATGACTATACGATGATATACATGCGGTACACATTATCACTGTCGGAGAAAAAAATAACAGTGACAAAAAGCGGAGCAAAAATTATATCGTTTACATATTCACGGACGAAACAAGAAAAACGCTTGCTACGTCAACTGCGAATCTTTTTTAATTTGAATTTATACTTTAAGTATAATACTATTTATACTTTAAGTATAATACTATTTATACTTTAAGTATAATACTATTTTACACGCGATTAATACTGATTAATTCAGGGTGTGTTCAAGATTAACATCGGATATTGATAAGAAAGATGAAATTCGGGCAAACATTTTTACGATTGTACTGATAATAGTATCTTATAACGTTTGGAAATTTATTTGTGTTTTGTCATCAATGATGTCAGAAATACACGCTAAAATTTAGATTGTATAAGTAAAACAAATCTGACAAATTCACAATTTCATGAACTTTTCTTTTAATTTGAATCAAAAATTTTATCCCGCAAATTTTCAATATACTTGATGATACCTTTAATGTCGTTAGACATTGTTGTCAAATATAATTATATTTACAGACGAAAGATGGTCAGTTATAAATAATTCAACTCTTGCCCAATAATTCGATACGGATCTAGACCTGGAAACCGTGACTTTGCCACGGTTAATCACGTAACTGGTGAAACGCGGACGTAGAAATTGCCAAGGCGCACTCGGAACTTCGTTCTCGTCAGACTATTCTATTTTCTATCAATATTTACAACATATACGAATAAAATAGATCTTTTGCAAAAGTGTAGCAAAAATGTTACATAATACGTATGTCAATTTCCACTTGAAGTTCTCGATTGTGAAAAATGAAACGAACATACATACGTATACACGACATAACGTGTTAACATTTTATTGAATATCGTTTCACAAACGTTATCGTCTCTAGACGATCATTCTCGTCAATTACATTGATCGATCGAAGCCTATAAATAAAACCATCCTACAACTCAGGTTGGATTGTATATACATACATATGCAGCGATCTAGTCTGTTTTCAATCACTGACAAATTTTTATGCAAATGCTTCAAGGTCTATACTATGAATTTTATTATATTCATTGGTTCGCGAACTATATTATATAAATGTAGGAATACTGTCCTTAATTCTATGTTCTATAGCCTTTCATAAGACAATGACAATTGATATTAATTTATTAAATATGTGCTGTAACTTTATTTTATTTTATTTAACTTTACATACTATTAACCATATAACTTTATTTTAACCTTATTATTTATTTTATTAATTTTAGAAAATTTATTTTTATCGTATGAAAATGTCTCAGTCCTCAAGTCGATTGATCGTAATTGATGAATTGCTAAAGTAACTGACAAAATACTAATTGATGAAGTTCACGAATAATCGTACGTTTTCAATAAGAATTTCCTACATCTGCATCCTGCAACTAATTGAAATTGTGTATAAATTTCTACCTTTTCAACTACGCTACATTCCTGTATGTTTAATTAGAGCAATATGATTTATGTATATGGATTGAATGCCGAGGATGAGATACGAAAAAAAAGGGAACTATCGCTAGAAAAGCTAAGAAAAAACAAAAGGTTGGCAGTTCGTTCCACAATCAAAACAATTGACAAGCTCACGTGGGCACGTCAATCTATTTTCATAGCTTAAATTTTCTGAGAACAAGAGAACGAATACATAACGTAATGCATTTTGTTACAATTAAAAGCGACTTGTAAATCTTATAATTATACATGTGAATATTGAATGTCAATAAACGTATATTGTTAAGATTGAACGTTGATCATCTTACCTTATCAGTATAGGGATTATTAAGGTGTAGAACTTATTTACAGATGAACTTTTATATGAATATTCAGAAAGCAATACGAGATGTGGCCGATGACGTTCAAAGAAAACGACCCATATATACGAAAGTTCGTTGAAGACTGACTATGTCGTTGTCGTTGTTACGAGCTGCCCTCTTTCATTTCTCACTCTCTCTCTCTCTCTCTCTCTCTCTCTCTCTCTCTCTCTCTCTCTCTCTCTCTCTCTCTTTTTTTTTTGTGCGCAAGCG